>NC_088400.1:8869471-8876971 GCF_034236695.1 Oncorhynchus nerka
TCCTATGGAAGCTACAGCCATATCAGGGCTAAGGATATCCTATGGAGGCTACAGCCATATCAGGGCTAATGATATCCTATGGAAGCTACAGCCATATCAGGGCTAAGGATATCCTATGGAAGCTACAGCCATTTCAGGGCTAAGGATATCCTATCTACCATCACACGGTGAGAAACTACACTGACTATAGAACAAAATCTACTGTTGAAAATTTCCATATGGGTGCTCGGAATTGGAGTATGCATTGCTAGCTTCGAATACACCTTCAAATATGCTGTATGTATGTATGTATGTATGTATGTATGTATGTATGTATGTATGTATGTATGTATGTATGTATGTATGTATGTATGTATGTATGTATGTATGTGCGTGCGTGCATGTGTGTGTGTGTGTGTGTGTGTGTACAGTGGGGTAAAAAAGTATTTAGTCAGCCATCAATTGAATGACCTGCAGAGAGCTGGGACCAAAGTAACAAAGCCTACCATCAGTAACACACTACGCCACCAGGGACTCAAATCCTGCAATGCCAGACGTGTCCCCCTGCTTAAGCCAGTACATGTCCAGGTCCATCTAAAGTTTGCTAGAGAGCAATTGGATGATCCAGAAGAAGATTGGGAGAATGTCATATGGTCAGATGAAACCAAAATAGAACTTTTTGGTAAAAACTCAACTCGTCGTGTTTGGAGGACAAAGAATGCTGAGTTGCATCCAAAGAACACCATACCTACTGTGAAGCATAGGGGTGGAAACATCATGCTTTGGGGCTGTTTTTCTGCAAAGAGAAACTACACATATTGTCTCTGTTGTATTAGTGGTGTTATATGTTATATTATCTCTGTTGTATTAGTGGTGTTATATTGTCTCTGTTGTATTAGTGGTGTTATATTGTCTCTGTTGTATTAGTGGTGTTATATTGTCTCTATTGTATTAGTGGTGTTATATTGTCTCTGTTGTATTAGTGGTGTTATATTGTCTCTATTGTATTAGTGGTGTTATATTGTCTCTGTTGTATTAGTGGTGTTATATTGTCTCTGTTGTATTAGTGGTGTTATATGTTATATTGTCTCTGTTGTATTAGTGGTGTTATATGTTATATTGTCTCTGTTGTATTAGTGGTGTTATATTGTCTCTATTGTATTAGTGGTGTTATATTGTCTCTGTTGTATTAGTGGTGTTATATTGTCTCTGTTGTATTAGTGGTGTTATATTGTCTCTGTTGTATTAGTGGTGTTATATTGTCTCTATTGTATTAGTGGTGTTATATTGTCTCTATTGTATTAGTGGTGTTATATTGTCTCTGTTGTATTAGTGGTGTTATATTGTCTCTGTTGTATTAGTGGTGTTATATGTTATATTGTCTCTATTGTATTAGTGGTGTTATATTGTCTCTGTTGTATTAGTGGTGTTATATGTTATATTGTCTCTATTGTATTAGTGGTGTTATATTGTCTCTATTGTATTAGTGGTGTTATATTGTCTCTATTGTATTAGTGGTGTTATATGTTATATTGTCTCTGTTGTATTAGTGGTGTTATATTGTCTCTGTTGTATTAGTGGTGTTATATTGTCTCTGTTGTATTAGTGGTGTTATATTGTCTCTGTTGTATTAGTGGTGTTATATTGTCTCTGTTGTATTAGTGGTGTTATATTGTCTCTGTTGTATTAGTGGTGTTATATGTTATATTGTCTCTGTTCTATTAGTGGTGTTATATTGTCTCTGTTGTATTAGTGGTGTTATATTGTCTCTGTTGTATTAGTGGTGTTATATTGTCTCTGTTGTATTAGTGGTGTTATATGTTATATTGTCTCTGTTGTATTAGTGGTGTTATATTGTCTCTGTTGTATTAGTGGTGTTATATTGTCTCTGTTGTATTAGTGGTGTTATATGTTATATTGTCTCTATTGTATTAGTGGTGTTATATTGTCTCTGTTGTATTAGTGGTGTTATATGTTATATTGTCTCTGTTGTATTAGTGGTGTTATATTGTCTCTGTTGTATTAGTGGTGTTATATGTTATATTGTCTCTGTTGTATTAGTGGTGTTATATGTTATATTGTCTCTATTGTATTAGTGGTGTTATATTGTCTCTGTTGTATTAGTGGTGTTATATTGTCTCTGTTGTATTAGTGGTGTTATATTGTCTCTGTTGTATTAGTGGTGTTATATTGTCTCTGTTGTATTAGTGGTGTTATATTGTCTCTATTGTATTAGTGGTGTTATATTCTCTGTTGTATTAGTGGTGTTATATGTTATATTGTCTCTGTTGTATTAGTGGTGTTATATTGTCTCTGTTGTATTAGTGGTGTTATATGTTATATTGTCTCTGTTGTATTAGTGGTGTTATATTGTCTCTGTTGTATTAGTGGTGTTATATATTGTCTCTGTTGTATTAGTGGTGTTATATTGTCTCTATTGTATTAGTGGTGTTATATTGTCTCTGTTGTATTAGTGGTGTTATATGTTATATTGTCTCTGTTGTATTAGTGGTGTTATATTGTCTCTGTTGTATTAGTGGTGTTATATTGTCTCTGTTGTATTAGTGGTGTTATATTTTCTCTGTTGTATTAGTGGTGTTATATTTTCTCTGTTGTATTAGTGGTGTTATATTGTCTATGTTGTATTAGTGGTGTTATATTGTCTATGTTGTATTAGTGGTGTTATATGTTATATTGTCTCTATTGTATTAGTGGTGTTATATTTTCTCTGTTGTATTAGTGATGTTATATTGTCTCTGTTGTATTAGTGGTGTTATATTGTCTCTGTTGTATTAGTGGTGTTATATTGTCTCTGTTGTATTAGTGGTGTTATATGTTATATTGTCTCTATTGTATTAGTGGTGTTATATTTTCTCTGTTGTATTAGTGGTGTTATATTGTCTCTGTTGTATTAGTGGTGTTATATGTTATATTGTCTCTGTTGTATTAGTGGTGTTATATTGTCTCTATTGTATTAGTGGTGTTATATTGTCTCTGTTGTATTAGTGGTGTTATATTTTCTCTGTTGTATTAGTGGTGTTATATTGTCTCTGTTGTATTAGTGGTGTTATATGTTATATTGTCTCTGTTGTATTAGTGGTGTTATATTGTCTCTGTTGTATTAGTGGTGTTATATTGTCTCTGTTGTATTAGTGGTGTTATATTTTCTCTGTTGTATTAGTGGTGTTATATTGTCTCTGTTGTATTAGTGGTGTTATATTGTCTCTGTTGTATTAGTGGTGTTATATTTTCTCTGTTGTATTAGTGGTGTTATATTGTCTCTGTTGTATTAGTGGTGTTATATTGTCTCTGTTGTATTAGTGGTGTTATATTGTCTCTGTTGTATTAGTGGTGTTATATTGTCTCTGTTGTATTAGTGGTGTTATATTGTCTCTGTTGTATTAGTGGTGTTATATTTTCTCTGTTGTATTAGTGGTGTTATATTGTCTCTGTTGTATTAGTGGTGTTATATTGTCTCTGTTGTATTAGTGGTGTTATATTGTCTCTATTGTATTAGTGGTGTTATATGTGATATTGTCTCTGTTGTATTAGTGGTGTTATATTGTCTCTGTTGTATTAGTGGTGTTATATTGTCTCTGTTGTATTAGTGGTGTTATATTGTCTCTGTTGTATTAGTGGTGTTATATTTTCTCTGTTGTATTAGTGGTGTTATATTGTCTCTGTTGTATTAGTGGTGTTATATGTTATATTGTCTCTGTTGTATTAGTGGTGTTATATATCTGTTATATTAGTGGTGTTATATTGTCTCTGTTGTATTAGTGGTGTTATATTGTCTCTGTTGTATTAGTGGTGTTATATTGTCTCTGTTGTATTAGTGGTGTTATATTGTCTATATTAGTGGTGTTATATTGTCTCTGTTGTATTAGTGGTGTTATATTATCTGTTGTATTAGTGGTGTTATATTGTCTCTGTTGTATTAGTGGTGTTATATTGTCTCTGTTGTATTAGTGGTGTTATATTGTCTCTGTTGTATTAGTGGTGTTATATTGTCTCTGTTGTATTAGTGGTGTTATATTGTCTCTGTTGTATTAGTGGTGTTATATTGTCTCTGTTGTATTAGTGGTGTTATATTGTCTCTGTTGTATTAGTGGTGTTATATTGTCTCTGTTGTATTAGTGGTGTTATATTTTCTGTTGTATTAGTGGTGTTATATTGTCTCTGTTGTATTAGTGGTGTTATATTGTCTCTGTTGTATTAGTGGTGTTATATTGTCTCTGTTGTATTAGTGGTGTTATATTGTTGTTGTATTGTTATATTGTCTCTGTTGTATTAGTGTGTGTTATATTGTCTCTGTTGTATTAGTGGTTATATATTGTCTCTGTTGTATTGTTATATTGTCTCTGTTGTATTAGTGGTGTTATATGTTATATTGTCTCTGTTGTATTAGTGGTGTTATATTGTCTCTGTTGTATTAGTGGTGTTATATATCTGTTATATTAGTGGTGTTATATTGTCTCTGTTGTATTAGTGGTGTTATATTGTCTCTGTTGTATTAGTATTGTCTCTGTTATATAGTTATATTGTCTCTGTTGTATTAGTGGTGTTATATTGTCTCTGTTGTATTAGTGGTGTTATATTGTCTCTGTTGTATTAGTGGTGTTATATTGTCTCTGTTGTATTAGTGGTGTTATATTGTCTCTGTTGTATTAGTGGTGTTATATTGTCTCTGTTGTATTAGTGGTGTTATATTGTCTCTGTTGTATTAGTGGTGTTATATTGTCTCTGTTGTATTAGTGGTGTTATTGTCTCTATTGTATTAGTGGTGTTATATTGTCTCTGTTGTATTAGTGGTGTTATATTGTCTCTGTTGTATTAGTGGTGTTATATTGTCTCTGTTGTATTAGTGGTGTTATATTGTCTCTGTTGTATTAGTGGTGTTATATTGTCTCTGTTGTATTAGTGGTGTTATATTGTCTCTGTTACATTAGTGGTGTTATATTTCTGTTACATTAGTGGTGTTATATTGTCTCTGTTGTATTAGTGGTGTTATATTTTCTCTGTTGTATTAGTGGTGTTATATTGTCTCTGTTGTATTAGTGGTGTTATATTGTCTTTATATTAGTGCTGTTGGTTGGCAGGCAATGTTGGGATCATCAGCGCAGTGAGAAATCAATCAAGGCCAGGAGGGATACGAAGGAGTGGCTTCGTAAGAAGCATTTCAAGGTCCTGGAGTGGCCTAGCCAGTCTCCAGATCTCAACCCTATAGAAAATCTTTGGAGGGAGTTGAAAGTCCGTGTTGCCCAGCAACAGCTCCAAAACATCACTACTCTAGAGGAGATCTGCATGGAGGAATGGGCCAAAATACCAGCAACGGTGTGTGAAAACCTTGTGAAGACATACAGAAAATGTTTGACCTCTGTCATTGCCAACAAAGGGTATATAACAAAGTATTGAGATAAACTTTTGTTATTGACCAAATACTTATTTTCCACCATAATTTGCAAATAAATTCATAAAAAATCCTACAATGTGATTTTCTGGATTTTCTGGATCATTTTGTCTGTCATAGTTGAAGTGTACCTATGATGAAAATTACAGGCCTCTATCATCTTTTTAAGTGGGAGAACTTGCACAATTGGTGGCTGACTAAATACTTTTTTATGTATGTATGTATGTATGTATGTATGTATGTACTGTATGTATGTATGTATGTATGTATGTATGTATGTATGTATGTATGTATGTATGTATACACTGTATACACTGTATACACACTATGTATTTATGTGTGTAGACTTGTGAACCATGTCCTTGGTTACCATCTATTAGGCTGTGTGTTATAATTCAGCAACCTAATCAGGACAAAGCATCATGATGACAGTCGATTCTCTTATGGAATGAGCCAGGAGGTGATGATTCTGCAGGTACCAGATTACGTTTGAACCTGGCGAAATGTGGAAGCTATCATACTATAAAACTGAATCTGGCTGACATCAAAGAGATGAAATGCTTTTAGAAGAGATCTGTGGTCTTTTTCCTCGCTTGCATCCGCTTTGTGTCCCAGTAGCTTCCCGCCAATGTTTTGCCCTCCGGAGGAAGCAAGAAAAGAGTTTGGTAGTGAATCATTGATCAACTTTGGATTCCGGTTTGGATAAGTGAAGGGGGTGGGGGTGGATCATTCCATCCTGCCGCAGCGGGTGAAGGTGGTTCTACTTCCTGTGAGACACACACCAACGCACACACCCACACCAACACACACACCAACGCACACACGCCAACACACACATAGGCATTGGTTTTCTTCTGAGAGCAATGCTTCTGGAACAGTGGGATGCCGTTGGGTGTTTTGAGAGGAGAGAAGCTGCTGGAATGCATCAAATGGCACCCTATTCTCTTCATACTGCACTACAGTGACCTGTGGGCCCACAATACTCTGGTCCAATGTGACCTGGGGGCCCACAACGCTCTGGTCCAATGTGACCTGGGGGCCCACAATGCTCTGGTCCAATGTGACCTGGGGGTCCACAATGCTCTGGTCCAATGTGACCTGGGGGTCCACAATGCTCTGGTCCAATGTGACCTGGGGGCCCACAATGCTCTGGTCCAATGTGACCTGGGGGCCCACAATGCTCTGGTCCAATGTGACCTGGGGGTCCACAATGCTCTGGTCCAATGTAACCTGGGGCCTGTCGAATGGCGCAGTGGTATAAGGCACTGCATCGCAGTGCTAGAGGCGTCATTACAGACCCTGGTTCGATTCCAGGCTGTATCACAACCCGGCCGTGATTGGGAGTCCCATAGGGCGACGCACAATTGGCCCAGCATCGTCCGGGTTTAGCCGGGGTAGGACGTCATTGTAAATAAGAATTTGTTATTAACTGACTTTCCTTGTTAAATAAAGGTTTAAAATAATACAAATAATTTTGTAAGAGAAGAGTGTGTCATTTGAGATACGGCATGTCTTTATGTCAAAGTCTGGTTGACTGGCTGGCTGGTTGGCTGGTTGGCTGGCTGGTTGGCTGGTTGGTTGGCTGGTTGGCTGGTTGGCTGATTTGCTAGTTGGCTGGCTGGTTGGCTGGCTGGTTGGCTGGTTGGTTGGCTGGCTGGCTGGTTGGCTGGTTTGCTGGTTGGCTGGCTGGTTGGCTGGTTTGCTAGTTGGCTGGCTGGCTGGTTGGCTGGTTGGCTGGCTGGTTGGCTGGCTGGTTGGCTGGCTGGCTGGCTGCCTGGCTGGTTGGCTGGCTGGCTGGTTGGCTGGCTGGCTGGCTGGCTGGTTGGCTGGCTGGCTGGCTGGCTGGCTGGCTGGCTGGTTGGCTGGCTGGCTGGTTGGCTGGTTGGCTGGCTGGCTGGCTGGCTGGGTGGTTGGCTGGCTGGCTGGTTGGCTGGCTGGCTGGCTGGCTGGTTGGCTGGTTGGCTGGCTAGCTGGTTGGCTGGCTGGTTGGATGGCTGGCTGGTTGGCTGGTTAGCTGGCTGGTTGGCTGGCTGGCTGGTTGGCTGGTTGGCTGGCTGTTGTTATATGTTATATTGTTAGCTGGCTGGCTGGCTGATTGGCTGGCTAGCTGG
>NC_088400.1:8889471-8935747 GCF_034236695.1 Oncorhynchus nerka
CTAGCACATGCATATACCTCGTGACCTGTAGCACCCCATGAATAAACCTCGTGACCTGTAGCACCACTAGCACATGCATATACCTCGTGACCTGTAGCACCCCATGAATAAACCTCGTGACCTGTAGCACCACTAGCACATGAATAAACCTCGTGACCTGTAGCACCACTAGCACATGAATATACCTCGTGACCTGTAGCACCACTAGCACATGAATATACCTCGTGACCTGTAGCACCACTAGCACATGAATAAACCTCGTGACCTGTAGCACCACTAGCACATGAATATACCTCGTGACCTGTAGCACCACTAGCACATGAATATACCTCGTGACCTGTAGCACCACATGAATATACCTCGTGACCTGTAGCACCACTAGCACATGAATATACCTCGTGACCTGTAGCACCACATGCATATACCTCGTGACCTGTAGCACCACTAGCACATGCATAAACCTCGTGACCTGTAGCACCACTAGCACATGAATATACCTCGTGACCTGTAGCACCACTAGCACATGAATATACCTCGTGACCTGTAGCACCACTAGCACATGAATATACCTCGTGACCTGTAGCACCACTAGCACATGCATATACCTCGTGACCTGTAGCACCACTAGCACATGAATAAACCTTGTGACCTGTAGCACCACTAGCACATGAATAAACCTTGTGACCTGTAGCACCACTAGCACATGCATATACCTCGTGACCTGTAGCACCACTAGCACATGAATAAACCTCGTGACCTGTAGCACCACTAGCACATGCATATACCTCGTGACCTGTAGCACCACTAGCACATGAATATACCTCGTGACCTGTAGCACCACTAGCACATGCATATACCTCGTGACCTGTAGCACCACTAGCACATGCATATACCTCGTGACCTGTAGCACCACTAGCACATGCATATACCTCGTGACCTGTAGCACCCCATGAATAAACCTCGTGACCTATAGCACCACTAGCACATGCATATACCTCGTGACCTGTAGCACCACTAGCACATGCATATACCTCGTGACCTGTAGCACCACTAGCACATGCATATACCTCGTGACCTGTAGCACCACTAGCACATGCATATACCTCGTGACCTGTAGCACCACTAGCACATGCATATACCTCGTGACCTATAGCACCCCTAGCACATGCATATACCTCGTGACCTGTAGCACCCCATGAATAAACCTCGTGACCTGTAGCACCACTAGCACATGAATATACCTCGTGACCTGTAGCACCACTAGCACATGCATATACCTCGTGACCTGTAGCACCACTAGCACATGCATATACCTCGTGACCTGTAGCACCACTAGCACATGCATATACCTCGTGACCTGTAGCACCACTAGCACATGCATATACCTCGTGACCTATAGCACCCCTAGCACATGCATATACCTCGTGACCTGTAGCACCCCATGAATAAACCTCGTGACCTGTAGCACCACTAGCACATGCATATACCTCGTGACCTATAGCACCCCTAGCACATGAATATACCTTGTGACCTGTAGCACCACTAGCACATGAATAAACCTTGTGACCTGTAGCACCACTAGCACATGAATATACCTCGTGACCTGTAGCACCACTAGCACATGCATATACCTCGTGACCTGTAGCACCCCATGAATAAACCTCGTGACCTGTAGCACCACTAGCACATGCATATACCTCGTGACCTATAGCACCCCTAGCACATGAATATACCTCGTGACCTGTAGCACCACTAGCACATGCATATACCTCGTGACCTGTAGCACCACTAGCACATGAATAAACCTCGTGACCTATAGCACCCCTAGCACATGAATATACCTCGTGACCTGTAGCACCACTAGCACATGAATATACCTCGTGACCTGTAGCACCACATGAATATACCTCGTGACCTGTAGCACCACTAGCACATGAATATACCTCGTGACCTGTAGCACCACATGCATATACCTCGTGACCTGTAGCACCACTAGCACATGAATATACCTCGTGACCTGTAGCACCACTAGCACATGAATAAACCTCGTGACCTGTAGCACCACTAGCACATGAATAAACCTCGTGACCTGTAGCACCACTAGCACATGAATAAACCTCGTGACCTGTAGCACCACTAGCACATGAATATACCTCGTGACCTGTAGCACCACATGAATAAACCTCGTGACCTGTAGCACCCCATGAATAAACCTCGTGACCTGTAGCAACACATGAATAAACCTCGTGACCTGCAGCACCCCATGAATAAACCTCGTGAACTGCAGCACTACTGTAGATGTGGTCATGTACAGGTAGACTACACTCTGTATCGGTGGTGGAAAAACTACCCAATTGTCATACTTTGAATAAAAGTAAAGACACCTTAATAGAAATGTCTGAAAGTATTATGTTTTAAATACAGTGCATTCGGAAAGTATTCAGACCCCGTTACTTTTTCCACATTTTGTTACTTTACAGCCTTATTCTAAAATTGATTCAATCTACACACAATACCCCATAATGACAAAGCAAAAACAGGTTTTTAGAAATGTTTGCACATTTTTATTAAAAATAAATATCATATTTAAATAAGTATTCAGTCCCTTTACTCAGTACTTAGTTGAAGCACCTTTGGCAGCGATTATATTCTCGAGTCTTCTAGGTATGATGCTACAAGCTTGGCACACCTGTATTTGAGGAGTTTCTCCCATTCCTCTCTGCAGATCTTCTCAAGCTCTGCCAGGTTGGATCGGAGCTATTTTCAGGTCTCTCCTGAGATGTTCTTTTGGGTTCCAGCCAATCAAAGCCACTTCTGCATTGTCTTGGCTGTGTGCTTAGGGTCATTGTCCTGTTGGAAGGTGAACCTTCGCCCCAGTCTGAGGTCCTGAGCACTCTGGAGTGGGTTTTCACCAAGTATCTCTCTGTACCTTGCTCTGTTTATCTTTCTCTCGATCCTGACTCGTCTCCCAGTCCCTGCCACGGAAGCATGATGCTGCCACCACCTTGCTTCACCGTAGGGATGGTGCCAGGTTTCCTCCAGACGTGATGCTTGGTGTTCAGGCCAAATAGCTCAATCTTGGTTTCATCAGACCAGAGATTCTTGTTTCTCATGGTCCGAGAGTCCTTTAGGTGCCTTTTGGCAAACTCCAAGCAGGCTGTCATGTGCCTTTTACTGAGGAATGGTTTCCGTCTTGCCACTCTACCATAAAGACCTGATTGGTGGAGTTTGCAGAGACGGTTGTCCTTCAGTACTCGTTACAATTTGAATGCTTAGCAGGACAGGAAAACGGTCCAATTCACAGACTTATCAAGAGAACATCCCTGGTCATCCCTACTGCCTCTGATCTGGTGGACTCACTAAACAGAGAACATCCATGGCCATCCCTACTGCCTCTGATCTGGTGGACTCACTAAACAGAGAACATCCATGGCCATCCCTACTGCCTCTGATCTGGAGGACTCACTAAACAGAGAACATCCATGGCCATCCCTACTGCCTCTGATCTGGTGGACTCACTAAACAGAGAACATCCATGGCCATCCCTACTGCCTCTGATCTGGAGGACTCACTAAACAGAGAACATCCATGGCCATCCCTACTGCCTCTGATCTGGAGGACTCACTAAACAGAGAACATCCATGGTCATCCCTACTGCCTCTGATCTGGAGGACTCACTAAACAGAGAACATCCATGGCCATCCCTACTGCCTCTGATCTGGAGGACTCACTAAACAGAGAACATCCATGGCCATCCCTACTGCCTCTGATCTGGAGGACTCACTAAACAGAGAACATCCATGGCCATCCCTACTGCCTCTGATCTGGAGGACTCACTAAACAGAGAACATCCATGGCCATCCCTACTGCCTCTGATCTGGTGGACTCACTAAACAGAGAACATCCATGGCCATCTCTACTGCCTCTGATCTGGAGGACTCACTAAACAGAGAACATCCATGGCCATCCCTACTGCCTCTGATCTGGAGGACTCACTAAACAGAGAACATCCATGGCCATCCCTACTGCCTCTGATCTGGAGGACTCACTAAACAGAGAACATCCATGGCCATCCCTACTGCCTCTGATCTGGAGGACTCACTAAACAGAGAACATCCATGGCCATCCCTACTGCCTCTGATCTGGAGGACTCACTAAACAGAGAACATCCATGGCCATCCCTACTGCCTCTGATCTGGTGGACTCACTAAACAGAGAACATCCATGGCCATCTCTACTGCCTCTGATCTGGAGGACTCACTAAACAGAGAACATCCATGGCCATCCCTACTGCCTCTGATCTGGAGGACTCACTAAACAGAGAACATCCATGGCCATCCCTACTGCCTCTGATCTGGTGGACTCACTAAACAGAGAACATCCATGGCCATCCCTACTGCCTCTGATCTGGTGGACTCACTAAACAGAGAACATCCATGGTCATCCCTACTGCCTCTGATCTGGTGGACTCACTAAACAGAGAACATCCATGGCCATCCCTACTGCCTCTGATCTGGTGGACTCACTAAACAGAGAACATCCATGGTCATCCCTACTGCCTCTGATCTGGTGGACTCACTAAACAGAGAACATCCATGGCCATCCCTACTGCCTCTGATCTGGAGGACTCACTAAACAGAGAACATCCATGGCCATCCCTACTGCCTCTGATCTGGAGGACTCACTAAACAGAGAACATCCATGGTCATCCCTACTGCCTCTGATCTGGAGGACTCACTAAACAGAGAACATCCATGGCCATCCCTACTGCCTCTGATCTGGAGGACTCACTAAACAGAGAACATCCATGGTCATCCCTACTGCCTCTGATCTGGAGGACTCACTAAACAGAGAACATCCATGGCCATCCCTACTGCCTCTGATCTGGTGGACTCACTAAACAGAGAACATCCATGGCCATCCCTACTGCCTCTGATCTGGAGGACTCACTAAACAGAGAACATCCATGGCCATCCCTACTGCCTCTGATCTGGAGGACTCACTAAACAGAGAACATCCATGGCCATCCCTACTGCCTCTGATCTGGAGGACTCACTAAACAGAGAACATCCATGGCCATCCCTACTGCCTCTGATCTGGTGGACTCACTAAACAGAGAACATCCATGGCCATCCCTACTGCCTCTGATCTGGAGGACTCACTAAACAGAGAACATCCATGGCCATCCCTACTGCCTCTGATCTGGAGGACTCACTAAACAGAGAACATCCATGGCCATCCCTACTGCCTCTGATCTGGAGGACTCACTAAACAGAGAACATCCCTGGTCATCCCTACTGCCTCTGATCTGGTGGACTCACTAAACAGAGAACATCCATGGCCATCCCTACTGCCTCTGATCTGGAGGACTCACTAAACAGAGAACATCCATGGCCATCCCTACTGCCTCTGATCTGGAGGACTCACTAAACAGAGAACATCCATGGCCATCCCTACTGCCTCTGATCTGGAGGACTCACTAAACAGAGAACATCCATGGCCATCCCTACTGCCTCTGATCTGGTGGACTCACTAAACAGAGAACATCCATGGCCATCCCTACTGCCTCTGATCTGGAGGACTCACTAAACAGAGAACATCCATGGTCATCTCTACTGCCTCTGATCTGGAGGACTCACTAAACAGAGAACATCCATGGCCATCCCTACTGCCTCTGATCTGGAGGACTCACTAAACAGAGAACATCCATGGCCATCCCTACTGCCTCTGATCTGGAGGACTCACTAAACAGAGAACATCCCTGGTCATCCCTACTGCCTCTGATCTGGAGGACTCACTAAACAGAGAACATCCATGGCCATCCCTACTGCCTCTGATCTGGTGGACTCACTAAACGCAAATGCTTAGTTTGTCTGAGTGGTGGAGATCTATTAATAATAAGGAAATCATGCCGTCTGGTTTAATATCAGGAATTTGATGTATAGCTTTTACTTTTACTGTGTACTTTTACTCAAGTATGACAATTCAAATCAGATTGTATTTGTCACATGTGCCAAATTACAACAGGTTTAGTGAAATGCTTACTTACGAGCCCTTAACCAACAATGCTTTAAGAAGTTAAGGAAAAATAAATAATTAAGAAAGTAACACAAGAAAATGAATTAATTAGGATATATACAGGGGGTACCGGTACCGAGTCAATGTGCGGGGCTTTAAGAAGTTAAGCTTTTTTTTTTTATATATATATAAGTAAAAAATAGATAAGTAAAACATTTAAAATAAAAGTAACAAATAATTCAACAGCAGCAGTAAAATAACTAGAGAGGCTATATACAGGGGGTACCGGTACAGAGTCAATGTGGAGGCTATATACAGGGGGTACCGGTACAGAGTTAATGTGGAGGCTATATACAGGGGGTACCGGTACAGAGTCAATGTGGAGGCTATATACAGGGGGTACCGGTACAGAGTCAATGTGGAGGCTATATACAGGGGGTACCGGTACAGAGTCAATGTGGAGGCTATATACAGGGGGTACCGGTACAGAGTCAATGTGGAGGCTATATACAGGGGGTACCGGTACAGAGTCAATGTGGAGGCTATATACAGGGGGTACTGGTACAGAGTCAATGTGGAGGCTATATACAGGGGGTACCGGTACAGAGTCAATGTGGAGGCTATATACAGGGGGTACCGGTACAGAGTCAATGTGGAGGCTATATACAGGGGGTACTGGTACAGAGTCAATGTGGAGGCTATATACAGGGGGTACTGGTACAGAGTCAATGTGGAGGCTATATACAGGGGGTACCTGGTACAGAGTCAATGTGGAGACTATATACAGGGGGTACCGGTACCAAGTCAATGTGGAGGCTATATACAGGGGGTACTGGTACAGAGTCAATGTGGAGGCTATATACAGGGGGTACCGGTACAGAGTCAATGTGGAGGCTATATACAGGGGGTACTGGTACAGAGTCAATGTGGAGGCTATATACAGGGGGTACTGGTACAGAGTCAATGTGGAGGCTATATACAGGGGGTACCTGGTACAGAGTCAATGTGGAGACTATATACAGGGGTACCGGTACCAAGTCAATGTGGAGGCTATATACAGGGGGTACTGGTACAGAGTCAATGTGGAGGCTATATACAGGGGGTACTGGTACAGAGTCAATGTGGAGGCTATATACAGGGGGTACCTGGTACAGAATCAATGTGGAGACTATATACAGGGGGTACCGGTACAGAGTCAATGTGGAGGCTATATACAGGGGGTACCGGTACAGAGTCAATGTGGAGGCTATATACAGGGGGTACCAGTACAGAGTCAATGTGGAGACTATATACAGGGGGTACCAGTACAGAGTCAATGTGGAGGCTATATACAGGGGGTACCGGTACAGAGTCAATGTGGAGGCTATATACAGGGGGTACCGGTACAGAGTCAATGTGGAGGCTATATACAGGGGGTACCAGTACAGAGTCAATGTGGAGACTATATACAGGGGGTACTGGTACAGAGTCAATGTGGAGTCTATATACAGGGGGTACCGGTACAGAGTCAATGTGGAGGCTATATACAGGGGGTACCAGTACAGAGTCAATGTGGAGACTATATACAGGGGTACCAGTACAGAGTCAATGTGGAGGCTATATACAGGGGGTACTGGTACAGAGTCAATGTGGAGGCTATATACAGGGGTACTGGTACAGAGTCAATGTGGAGGCTATATACAGGGGGTACCAGTACAGAGTCAATGTGGAGACTATATACAGGGGGTACCAGTACAGAGTCAATGTGGAGGCTATATACAGGGGTACCGGTACAGAGTCAATGTGGAGGCTATATACAGGGGGTACCGGTACAGAGTCAATGTGGAGGCTATATACAGGGGGTACCAGTACAGAGTCAATGTGGAGACTATATACAGGGGGTACCAGTACAGAGTCAATGTGGAGACTATATACAGGGGTACCGGTACAGAGTCAATGTGGAGGCTATATACAGGGGGTACCGGTACAGAGTCAATGTGGAGGCTATATACAGGGGGTACCGGTACAGAGTCAATGTGGAGGCTATATACAGGGGGTACCGGTACAGAGTCAATGTGGAGGCTATATACAGGGGTACCGGTACAGAGTCAATGTGGAGGCTATATACAGGGGGTACCAGTACAGAGTCAATGTGGAGGCTATATACAGGGGGTACTGGTACAGTGTCAATGTGGAGGCTATATACAGGGGGTACCGGTACAGAGTCAATGTGGAGACTATATACAGGGGGTACCAGTACAGAGTCAATGTGGAGACTATATACAGGGGGTACTGATACAGAGTCAATGTGGAGGCTATATACAGGGGGTACCGGTACAGAGTCAATGTGGAGGCTATATACAGGGGGTACCAGTACAGAGTCAATGTGGAGACTATATACAGGGGGTACTGGTACAGAGTCAATGTGGAGGCTATATACAGGGGGTACCAGTACAGAGTCAATGTGGAGACTATATACAGGGGGTACCAGTACAGAGTCAATGTGGAGGCTATATACAGGGGGTACCGGTACAGAGTCAATGTGGAGGCTATATACAGGGGGTACCAGTACAGAGTCAATGTGGAGGCTATATACAGGGGGTACCAGTACAGAGTTAATGTGGAGGCTATATACAGGGGTACTGGTACAGAGTCAATGTGGAGGCTATATACAGGGGGTACCAGTACAGAGTCAATGTGGAGGCTATATACAGGGGTACCAGTACAGAGTTAATGTGGAGGCTATATACAGGGGGTACTGGTACAGAGTCAATGTGGAGGCTATATACAGGGGGTACTGGTACAGAGTCAATGTGGAGGCTATATACAGGGGGTACCAGTACAGAGTCAATGTGGAGGCTATATACAGGGGTACCGGTACAGAGTCAATGTGGAGGCTATATACAGGGGGTACCAGTACAGAGTCAATGTGGAGGCTATATACAGGGGGTACTGGTACAGAGTCAATGTGGAGGCTATATACAGGGGGTACCAGTACAGAGTTAATGTGGAGGCTATATACAGGGGGTACTGGTACAGAGTCAATGTGGAGGCTATATACAGGGGTACCAGTACAGAGTCAATGTGGAGGCTATATACAGGGGGTACCGGTACAGAGTCAATGTGGAGGCTATATACAGGGGGTACCAGTACAGAGTCAATGTGGAGGCTATATACAGGGGGTACTGGTACAGAGTCAATGTGGAGGCTATATACAGGGGGTACCAGTACAGAGTCAATGTGGAGGCTATATACAGGGGTACTGGTACAGAGTCAATGTGGAGGCTATATACAGGGGGTACCAGTACAGAGTCAATGTGGAGGCTATATACAGGGGGTACTGGTACAGAGTCAATGTGGAGGCTATATACAGGGGTACTGGTACAGAGTCAATGTGGAGGCTATATACAGGGGTACTGGTACAGAGTCAATGTGGAGGCTATATACAGGGGTACTGGTACAGAGTCAATGTGGAGGCTATATACAGGGGGTACTGGTACAGAGTCAATGTGGAGGCTATATACAGGGGGTACTGGTACAGAGTCAATGTGGAGGCTATATACAGGGGGTACTGGTACAGAGTCAATGTGGAGACTATATACAGGGGGTACTGGTACAGAGTCAATGTGGAGGCTATATACAGGGGGTACCGGTACAGAGTCAATGTGGAGGCTATATACAGGGGGTACTGGTACAGAGTCAATGTGGAGGCTATATACAGGGGGTACCGGTACAGAGTCAATGTGGAGGCTATATACAGGGGGTACTGGTACAGAGTCAATGTGGAGACTATATACAGGGGGTACTGGTACAGAGTCAATGTGGAGGCTATATACAGGGGGTACTGGTACAGAGTCAATGTGGAGGCTATATACAGGGGGTACTGGTACAGAGTCAATGTGGAGACTATATACAGGGGGTACTGGTACAGAGTCAATGTGGAGGCTATATACAGGGGGTACTGGTACAGAGTCAATGTGGAGGCTATATACAGGGGGTACCAGTACAGAGTCAATGTGGAGGCTATATACAGGGGGTACCAGTACAGAGTCAATGTGGAGGCTATATACAGGGGGTACCGGTACAGAGTCAATGTGGAGGCTATATACAGGGGGTACCGGTACAGAGTCAATGTGGAGGCTATATACAGGGGGTACCGGTACAGAGTCAATGTGGAGACTATATACAGGGGGTACCGGTACAGAGTCAATGTGGAGGCTATATACAGGGGGTACTGGTACAGAGTCAATGTGGAGACTATATACAGGGGGTACCGGTACAGAGTCAATGTGGAGGCTATATACAGGGGTACCGGTACAGAGTCAATGTGGAGGCTATATACAGGGGGTACCGGTACAGAGTCAATGTGGAGGCTATATACAGGGGTACCGGTACAGAGTCAATGTGGAGGCTATATACAGGGGGTACCAGTACAGAGTCAATGTGGAGGCTATATACAGGGGGTACCAGTACAGAGTCAATGTGGAGGCTATATACAGGGGGTACCGGTACAGAGTCAATGTGGAGGCTATATACAGGGGGTACCAGTACAGAGTCAATGTGGAGGCTATATACAGGGGGTACCAGTACAGAGTTAATGTGGAGGCTATATACAGGGGGTACTGGTACAGAGTCAATGTGGAGGCTATATACAGGGGGTACCAGTACAGAGTCAATGTGGAGGCTATATACAGGGGGTACCAGTACAGAGTTAATGTGGAGGCTATATACAGGGGGTACTGGTACAGAGTCAATGTGGAGGCTATATACAGGGGGTACTGGTACAGAGTCAATGTGGAGGCTATATACAGGGGGTACCAGTACAGAGTCAATGTGGAGGCTATATACAGGGGGTACCGGTACAGAGTCAATGTGGAGGCTATATACAGGGGTACCAGTACAGAGTCAATGTGGAGGCTATATACAGGGGGTACTGGTACAGAGTCAATGTGGAGGCTATATACAGGGGGTACCAGTACAGAGTTAATGTGGAGGCTATATACAGGGGGTACTGGTACAGAGTCAATGTGGAGGCTATATACAGGGGGTACCAGTACAGAGTCAATGTGGAGGCTATATACAGGGGGTACCAGTACAGAGTCAATGTGGAGGCTATATACAGGGGGTACCAGTACAGAGTTAATGTGGAGGCTATATACAGGGGGTACCGGTACAGAGTCAATGTGGAAGCTATATACAGGGGGTACCAGTACAGAGTCAATGTGGAGACTATATACAGGGGGTACCGGTACTGAGTCAATGTGGAGACTATATACAGGGGGTACTGGTACAGAGTCAATGTGGAGGCTATATACAGGGGGTACCAGTACCGAGTCAATGTGGAGGCTATATACAGGGGGTACTGGTACAGAGTCAATGTGGAGGCTATATACAGGGGGTACTGGTACAGAGTCAATGTGGAGGCTATATACAGGGGTACCAGTACCGAGTCAATGTGGAGGCTATATACAGGGGTACTGGTACAGAGTCAATGTGGAGGCTATATACAGGGGGTACCGGTACAGAGTCAATGTGGAGGCTATATACAGGGTCTACCGGTACAGAGTCAATGTGGAGGCTATATACAGGGGGTACTGGTACAGAGTCAATGTGGAGGCTATATACAGGGGGTATCAGTACAGAGTCAATGTGGAGGCTATATACAGGGGGTACTGGTACAGAGTCAATGTGGAGGCTATATACAGGGGGTACTGGTACAGAGTCAATGTGGAGGCTATATACAGGGGGTATCAGTACAGAGTCAATGTGGAGGCTATATACAGGGGGTATCAGTACAGAGTCAATGTGGAGGCTATATACAGGGGTACTGGTACAGAGTCAATGTGGAGGCTATATACAGGGGTACCAGTACAGAGTCAATGTGGAGGCTATATACAGGGGGTACCGGTACAGAGTCAATGTGGAGGCTATATACAGGGGTACCGGTACAGAGTCAATGTGGAGGCTATATACAGGGGGTACCAGGGTACAGAGTCAATGTGGAGACTATATACAGGGGGTACCGGTACAGAGTCAATGTGGAGACTATATACAGGGGGTACCGGTACTGAGTCAATGTGGAGGCTATATACAGGGGGTACCGGTACAGAGTCAATGTGGAGACTATATACAGGGGGTACCGGTACTGAGTCAATGTGGAGGCTATATACAGGGGGTACTGGTACTGAGTCAATGTGGAGGCTATATACAGGGGGTACCGGTACAGAGTCAATGTGGAGGCTATATACAGGGGGTACCAGTACAGAGTCAATGTGGAGGCTATATACAGGGGGTACCGGTACAGAGTCAATGTGGAGACTATATACAGGGGGTACCGGTACTGAGTCAATGTGGAGACTATATACAGGGGGTACCAGTACAGAGTCAATGTGGAGGCTATATACAGGGGGTACCGGTACAGAGTCAATGTGGAGACTATATACAGGGGGTACCGGTACAGAGTCAATGTGGAGACTATATACAGGGGGTACTGGTACAGAGTCAATGTGGAGGCTATATACAGGGGGTACTGGTACAGAGTCAATGTGGAGGCTATATACAGGGGGTACCAGTACAGAGTCAATGTGGAGACTATATACAGGGGGTACCGGTACAGAGTCAATGTGGAGACTATATACAGGGGGTACCGGTACAGAGTCAATGTGGAGACTATATACAGGGGGTACTGGTACAGAGTCAATGTGGAGGCTATATACAGGGGGTACTGGTACAGAGTCAATGTGGAGGCTATATACAGGGGGTACCAGTACAGAGTCAATGTGGAGGCTATATACAGGGGGTACTGGTACAGAGTCAATGTGGAGGCTATATACAGGGGGTAGCAGTACAGAGTCAATGTGGAGGCTATATACAGGGGGTACCAGTACAGAGTCAATGTGGAGGCTATATACAGGGGGTACCAGTACAGAGTCAATGTGGAGGCTATATACAGGGGGTAGCAGTACAGAGTCAATGTGGAGGCTATATACAGGGGGTACCAGTACAGAGTCAATGTGGAGGCTATATACAGGGTGTACCAGTACAGAGTCAATGTGGAGGCTATATACAGGGTGTACCGGTACAGAGTCAATGTGGAGGCTATATACAGGGGGTACCGGTACAGAGTCAATGTGGAGGCTATATACAGGGGGTACCGGTACCAAGTCAATGTGGAGGCTATATACAGGGGGTACCGGTACTGAGTCAATGTGGAGGCTATATACAGGGGGTACCAGTACAGAGTCAATGTGGAGGCTATATACAGGGGGTACCGGTACAGAGTCAATGTGGAGGCTATATACAGGGGGTACCAGTACAGAGTCAATGTGGAGGCTATATACAGGGGGTACCAGTACAGAGTCAATGTGGAGGCTATATACAGGGGGTACCGGTACTGAGTCAATGTGGAGGCTATATACAGGGGGTACCAGTACAGAGTCAATGTGGAGGCTATATACAGGGGGTACCAGTACAGAGTCAATGTGGAGGCTATATACAGGGGGTACCAGTACAGAGTCAATGTGGAGGCTATATACAGGGGGTACCAGTACAGAGTCAATGTGGAGACTATATACAGGGGTACCAGTACAGAGTCAATGTGGAGACTATATACAGGGGGTACCAGTACAGAGTCAATGTGGAGGCTATATACAGGGGGTACCAGTACAGAGTCAATGTGGAGGCTATATACAGGGGGTACCAGTACAGAGTCAATGTGGAGGCTATATACAGGGGGTACCAGTACAGAGTCAATGTGGAGGCTATATACAGGGGGTACCGGTACAGAGTCAATGTGGAGACTATATACAGGGGGTACCAGTACAGAGTCAATGTGGAGGCTATATACAGGGGGTACCAGTACAGAGTCAATGTGGAGACTATATACAGGGGGTACCGGTACAGAGTCAATGTGGAGGCTATATACAGGGGGTACCGGTACAGAGTCAATGTGGAGGCTATATACAGGGGGTACCGGTACAGAGTCAATGTGGAGACTATATACAGGGGGTACCAGTACAGAGTCAATGTGGAGGCTATATACAGGGTATTACGGTACAGAGTCAATGTGGAGGCTATATACAGGGGGTACCAGTACAGAGTCAATGTGGAGGCTATATACAGGGGGTACCGGTACAGAGTCAATGTGGAGGCTATATACAGGGTATTACGGTACAGAGTCAATGTGGAGGCTATATACAGGGGGTACCAGTACAGAGTCAATGTGGAGGCTATATACAGGGGGTACCAGTACAGAGTCAATGTGGAGGCTATATACAGGGGGTACCAGTACAGAGTCAATGTGGAGGCTATATACAGGGGGTACCGGTACAGAGTCAATGTGGAGGCTATATACAGGGGGTACCAGTACAGAGTCAATGTGGAGACTATATACAGGGGGTACCAATACAGAGTCAATGTGGAGGCTATATACAGGGGGTACCGGTACAGAGTCAATGTGGAGGCTATATACAGGGGGTACCGGTACAGAGTCAATGTGGAGGCTATATACAGGGGGGTACCAGTACAGAGTCAATGTGGAGACTATATACAGGGGGTACCAGTACAGAGTCAATGTGGAGGCTATATACAGGGGGTACCGGTACAGAGTCAATGTGGAGGCTATATACAGGGGGTACCAGTACAGAGTCAATGTGGAGACTATATACAGGGGGTACCAATACAGAGTCAATGTGGAGGCTATATACAGGGGGTACCGGTACAGAGTCAATGTGGAGGCTATATACAGGGGGAACCAGTACAGAGTCAATGTGGAGGCTATATACAGGGGGTACCAGTACAGAGTCAATGTGGAGGCTATATACAGGGGGTACCAGTACAGAGTCAATGTGGAGACTATATACAGGGGGTACCAGTACAGAGTCAATGTGGAGGCTATATACAGGGGTACCAGTACAGAGTCAATGTGGAGGCTATATACAGGGGGTACCAGTACAGAGTCAATGTGGAGGCTATATACAGGGGGTACCGGTACAGAGTCAATGTGGAGGCTATATACAGGGGTACCGGTACAGAGTCAATGTGGAGGCTATATACAGGGGGTACCAGTACAGAGTCAATGTGGAGGCTATATACAGGGGTACCGGTACAGAGTCAATGTGGAGACTATATACAGGGGGTACCAGTACAGAGTCAATGTGGAGACTATATACAGGGGGTACCAGTACAGAGTCAATGTGGAGACTATATACAGGGGGTACCAGTACAGAGTCAATGTGGAGACTATATACAGGGGGTACCAGTACAGAGTCAATGTGGAGGCTATATACAGGGGTACCAGTACAGAGTCAATGTGGAGGCTATATACAGGGGGTACCGGTACAGAGTCAATGTGGAGGCTATATACAGGGGGTACCAGTACAGAGTCAATGTGGAGGCTATATACAGGGGGTACCGGTACAGAGTCAATGTGGAGGCTATATACAGGGGGTACCAGTACAGAGTCAATGTGGAGGCTATATACAGGGGTACCAGTACAGAGTCAATGTGGAGGCTATATACAGGGGGTACCAGTACAGAGTCAATGTGGAGGCTATATACAGGGGGTACCGGTACAGAGTCAATGTGGAGGCTATATACAGGGGGTAGCAGTACAGAGTCAATGTGGAGGCTATATACAGGGGGTACCAGTACAGAGTCAATGTGGAGGCTATATACAGGGGTACCGGTACAGAGTCAATGTGGAGGCTATATACAGGGGGTACCTGTACAGAGTCAATGTGGAGGCTATATACAGGGGGTACCGGTACAGAGTCAATGTGGAGACTATATACAGGGGGTACCAATACAGAGTCAATGTGGAGGCTATATACAGGGGGTACCGGTACAGAGTCAATGTGGAGGCTATATACAGGGGTACCGGTACAGAGTCAATGTGGAGGCTATATACAGGGGGGTACCAGTACAGAGTCAATGTGAGACTATATACAGGGGGTACCAGTACAGAGTCAATGTGGAGGCTATATACAGGGGGTACCGTACAGAGTCAATGTGGAGGCTATATACAGGGGGTACCAGTACAGAGTCAATGTGGAGACTATATACAGGGGGTACCAATACAGAGTCAATGTGGAGGCTATATACAGGGGGTACCGGTACAGAGTCAATGTGGAGGCTATATACAGGGGGTACCAGTACAGAGTCAATGTGGAGGCTATATACAGGGGGTACCAGTACAGAGTCAATGTGGAGGCTATATACAGGGGGTACCAGTACAGAGTCAATGTGGAGACTATATACAGGGGGTACCAGTACAGAGTCAATGTGGAGGCTATATACAGGGGGTACCAGTACAGAGTCAATGTGGAGGCTATATACAGGGGGTACCAGTACAGAGTCAATGTGGAGGCTATATACAGGGGGTACCGGTACAGAGTCAATGTGGAGGCTATATACAGGGGGTACCTAAAATGGTACAGAGTCAATGTGGAGGCTATATACAGGGGGTACCAGTACAGAGTCAATGTGGAGGCTATATACAGGGGGTACTGCACAGAGTCAATGTGGAGACTATATACAGGGGGTACCGGTACAGAGTCAATGTGGAGGCTATATACAGGGGGTACCGGTACAGAGTCAATGTGGAGGCTATATACAGGGGGTACCAGTACAGAGTCAATGTGGAGGCTATATACAGGGGGTACCAGTACAGAGTCAATGTGGAGGCTATATACAGGGGGTACCAGTACAGAGTCAATGTGGAGACTATATACAGGGGGGTACCAGTACAGAGTCAATGTGGAGGCTATATACAGGGGGGTACCAGTACAGAGTCAATGTGGAGGCTATATACAGGGGGTACCAGTACAGAGTCAATGTGGAGGCTATATACAGGGGGTACCGGTACAGAGTCAATGTGGAGGCTATATACAGGGGGTACCGGTACAGAGTCAATGTGGAGGCTATATACAGGGGGTACCAGTACAGAGTCAATGTGGAGGCTATATACAGGGGGTACCGGTACAGAGTCAATGTGGAGACTATATACAGGGGGTACCAGTACAGAGTCAATGTGGAGACTATATACAGGGGGTACCAGTACAGAGTCAATGTGGAGACTATATACAGGGGGTACCAGTACAGAGTCAATGTGGAGACTATATACAGGGGGTACCAGTACAGAGTCAATGTGGAGGCTATATACAGGGGGTACCAGTACAGAGTCAATGTGGAGGCTATATACAGGGGGTACGGTACAGAGTCAATGTGGAGGCTATATACAGGGGGTACCAGTACAGAGTCAATGTGGAGGCTATATACAGGGGGTACCTGTACAGAGTCAATGTGGAGGCTATATACAGGGGGTACCAGTACAGAGTCAATGTGGAGGCTATATACAGGGGGTACCAGTACAGAGTCAATGTGGAGGCTATATACAGGGGGGTACCAGTACAGAGTCAATGTGGAGGCTATATACAGGGGGTACCGGTACAGAGTCAATGTGGAGGCTATATACAGGGGGTAGCAGTACAGAGTCAATGTGGAGGCTATATACAGGGGGTACCAGTACAGAGTCAATGTGGAGGCTATATACAGGGGGTACCGGTACAGAGTCAATGTGGAGGCTATATACAGGGGGTACCAGTACAGAGTCAATGTGGAGGCTATATACAGGGGGTACCGGTACAGAGTCAATGTGGAGACTATATACAGGGGGTACCAATACAGAGTCAATGTGGAGGCTATATACAGGGGGTACCGGTACAGAGTCAATGTGGAGGCTATATACAGGGGGTACCGGTACAGAGTCAATGTGGAGGCTATATACAGGGGGGTACCAGTACAGAGTCAATGTGGAGACTATATACAGGGGGTACCAGTACAGAGTCAATGTGGAGGCTATATACAGGGGGTACCGGTACAGAGTCAATGTGGAGGCTATATACAGGGGGTACCAGTACAGAGTCAATGTGGAGACTATATACAGGGGGGTACCAATACAGAGTCAATGTGGAGGCTATATACAGGGGGTACCGGTACAGAGTCAATGTGGAGGCTATATACAGGGGTACCAGTACAGAGTCAATGTGGAGGCTATATACAGGGGGTACCAGTACAGAGTCAATGTGGAGGCTATATACAGGGGGTACCAGTACAGAGTCAATGTGGAGACTATATACAGGGGGTACCAGTACAGAGTCAATGTGGAGGCTATATACAGGGGGTACCAGTACAGAGTCAATGTGGAGGCTATATACAGGGGGTACCAGTACAGAGTCAATGTGGAGGCTATATACAGGGGGTACCGGTACAGAGTCAATGTGGAGGCTATATACAGGGGTACCGGTACAGAGTCAATGTGGAGGCTATATACAGGGGGTACCAGTACAGAGTCAATGTGGAGGCTATATACAGGGGGTACCGGTACAGAGTCAATGTGGAGACTATATACAGGGGGTACCGGTACAGAGTCAATGTGGAGGCTATATACAGGGGGTACCAGTACAGAGTCAATGTGGAGACTATATACAGGGGGTACCAGTACAGAGTCAATGTGGAGACTATATACAGGGGGTACCAGTACAGAGTCAATGTGGAGACTATATACAGGGGGTACCAGTACAGAGTCAATGTGGAGATTATATACGGGGGTACCGGTACAGAGTCAATGTGAAGGCTATATACAGGGGGTACCAGTACAGAGTCAATGTGGAGGCTATATACAGGGGGTACCAGTACAGAGTCAATGTGGAGGCTATATACAGGGGGTACCAGTACAGAGTCAATGTGGAGGCTATATACAGGGGGTATGCACAGAGTCAATGTGGAGGCTATATACAGGGGGTACCAGTACAGAGTCAATGTGGAGACTATATACAGGGGGTACCAGTACAGAGTCAATGTGGAGACTATATACAGGGGGTACCAGTACAGAGTCAATGTGGAGGCTATATACAGGGGGTACCAGTACAGAGTCAATGTGGAGGCTATATACAGGGGGTACCGGTACAGAGTCAATGTGGAGGCTATATACAGGGGGTACCAGTACAGAGTCAATGTGGAGGCTATATACAGGGGTACCGGTACAGAGTCAATGTGGAGGCTATATACAGGGGGTACCAGTACAGAGTCAATGTGGAGGCTATATACAGGGGGTACCAGTACAGAGTCAATGTGGAGGCTATATACAGGGGGTACCAGTACAGAGTCAATGTGGAGGCTATATACAGGGGTACCGGTACAGAGTCAATGTGGAGGCTATATACAGGGGGTACCAGTACAGAGTCAATGTGGAGGCTATATACAGGGGGTACCAGTACAGAGTCAATGTGGAGGCTATATACAGGGGGTACCAGTACAGAGTCAATGTGGAGGCTATATACAGGGGGTACCGGTACTGAGTCAATGTGTTAGCTGAGGTAATATGTACATGTAGCTTGAGTTAAAGTGACCATGCATAGATAATAAACAGAGAATAGCAGCAGCGTAAAAGAGGAGTCTGTGTCGCCCTTTGATTAGCTAACAGTGTACATGACTAACCGGAGGAGACCTACCTAGCTAGCATAGCTAACAGTGTACATGACTAACCAGAGGAGACCTACCTAGCTAGCATAGCTAACAGTGTACATGACTAACCGGAGGAGACCTACCTAGCTAGCATAGTACATTTCGCATTACAACAAACTAGATGTCATTACGTTGTACATTAGTTCATACAACTTCTGTGACTGTTTGGACATAATTATATGTCATCCCACAACATAGGGCACATCTCCATTGTCTTCTTGACATAATAATATCTATAGTTTCCTGACATTTACAGCAACAAATGCCCTCTGGTCACCCCATGTTGTTGTCTGTGCATGGCTGGCCTTCTCATTAGGCAGGATTAGGTGGCAGTCTACGGCCAAGATGCACCTCCAACAACACATAAAACCTCACATAATTTTTCCCAATAAAACAATTACAATTTCTCTCAACCTGTGGCATATGGGCTTTTTAGATGAGCTCTGATACACCCCCTGTGATAAGCAGTGCCCACTTTGTCAAAGGCAAATGGGACACAACGTCTTCCTCTTGTCCACTCCCAGCTCACCTCTCCGGGGTGCTGTTGGAGAGATGCATCGCTGAGGCGTTCCACTGACGTTCGTCAAGAAAACCATCTGACATAAATCATGTAGCAGAGGGAGGATATGGTAGAAGGAGCATGTGGCCTTTTCTGCAACCTACAGACTGGAGATAAAATGGATGACGATGTAATGAGACGGACATATTTTACATTGTGCCAATTTTCTCAGATCAAGTAGCCTAACTACTTGATGAAGTAGCCTAACTACTTGATGAAGTAGCCTAATTACTTGAACAAGTAGCCTAACTACTTGATTAAGTAGCCTAATTACTTGAACAAGTAGCCTAACTACTTGATGAAGTAGCCTAACTACTTGAGGAAGTAGCCTAACTACTTGATTAAAGCCTAACTACTTGATGAAGTAGCCTAACTACTTGATGAAGTAGCCCAACTACTTGATCAAGTAGCCAAATTACTTGATCAAGTAGCCTAACTACTTGATGGAGTAGCCTAATTACTTGATCAAGTAGTCTAACTACTTGATCAAGTAGCCTAATCTAAATGCCTCCCAATCAAATTTGAAAAAATGCTTACATGTTAACAAATAACATATCCTAAAAACAGTGCAGGTCAAAGCATACTGATAATACAGACAATCAGGTTACTCACAACTGCTGTCCAAGAGCTTCATCCCGGGGGCTAAATTGTCATATTCAGTGGGTTCATCCCGGGGGCTAAATTGTTATATTCAGTGGTTTCATCCCGTGGGCTAAATTGCGAGCTGATCATAGCGGGAAAATTAAACCCTTCTGCATTTCCCGTTGTCTATTATACAATCAGTGGCTAAATCTGTCAGGAAACACAACCCTATTGGACTAGTGTATCTCCAGTGTAGTAACAGTGTATTGTACTAGTGTATTATGAGTGTAGTAACAGTGTAGTACTAGTGTAGTATGAGTGTAGTAACAGTGTAGTACTAGTGTAGTATGAGTGTAGTAACAGTGTAGTACTAGTGTAGTAACAGTGTATTGTACTAGTGTAGTAACAGTGTATTGTACTAGTGTAGTATGAGTGTAGTAACAGTGTAGTACTAGTGTAGTAACAGTGTATTGTACTAGTGTAGTATGAGTGTAGTAACAGTGTAGTACTAGTGTAGTAACAGTGTATTGTACTAGTGTAGTATGAGTGTAGTAACAGTGTAGTACTAGTGTAGTAACAGTGTATTGTACTAGTGTAATACGAGTGTAGTAACAGTGTAGTACTAGTGTAGTAACAGTGTATTGTACCAGTGTAGTAACAGTGTATTGTACTAGTGTAGTATGAGTGTAGTAACAGTGTATTGTACTAGTGTAATAACAGTGTATTGTACTAGTGTAGTAACAGTGTATTGTACTAGTGTAGTAACAGTGTATTGTACTAGTGTAGTAACAGTGTATAGTACTAGTGTAGTAACAGTGTATAGTACTAGTGTAGTAACAGTGTATTGTACTCGTGTAGTAACAGTGTATTGTACTAGTGTAGTAACAGTGTATTGTACTCGTGTAGTAACAGTGTATTGTACTAGTGTAGTAACAGTGTATTGTACTAGTGTAGTAACAGTGTATTGTACTAGTGTAGTAACAGTGTAGTAACAGTGTATTGTACTAGTGTAGCAACAGTGTATTGTACTTGTGTAGTAACAGTGTAGTACTAGTGTAGTAACAGTGTATTGTACTAGTGTAATATGAGTGTAGTAACAGTGTAGTACTAGTGTAGTAACAGTGTATTGTACCAGTGTAGTAACAGTGTATTGCACTAGTGTAGTATGAGTGTAGTAACAGTGTATTGTACTAGTGTAATAACAGTGTATTGTACTAGTGTAGTAACAGTGTATTGTACTAGTGTAGTAACAGTGTATTGTACTAGTGTAGTAACAGTGTATAGTACTAGTGTAGTAACAGTGTATTGTACTAGTGTAGTAACAGTGTATTGTACTCGTGTAGTAACAGTGTATTGTACTAGTGTAGTAACAGTGTATTGTACTCGTGTAGTAACAGTGTATTGTACTAGTGTAGTAACAGTGTATTGTACTAGTGTAGTAACAGTGTATTGTACTAGTGTAGTAACAGTGTAGTAACAGTGTATTGTACTAGTGTAGTAACAGTGTATTGCACTAGTGTAGTAACAGTGTATTGTACCAGTGTAGTAACAGTGTATTGTACTAGTGTAGTAACAGTGTATTGTACCAGTGTAGTAACAGTGTATTGTACTAGTGTAGTAACAGTGTATTGTACCAGTGTAGTAACAGTGTATTGTACTAGTGTAGTAACAGTGTATTGTACTCGTGTAGTAACAGTGTATTGTACTAGTGTAGTAACAGTGTATTGTACTAGTGTAGTAACAGTGTATTGTACTAGTGTAGTAACAGTGTAGTAATAGTGTATTGTACTAGTGTAGTAACAGTGTATTGCACTAGTGTAGTAACAGTGTATTGTACCAGTGTAGTAACAGTGTATTGTACTAGTGTAGTAACAGTGTATTGTACCAGTGTAGTAACAGTGTATTGTACTAGTGTAGTAACAGTGTATTGTACCAGTGTAGTAACAGTGTATTGTACCAGTGTAGTAACAGTGTATTGTCCTAGTGTAGTAACAGTGTATTGTACTAGTGTAGTAACAGTGTATTGTACCAGTGTAGTAACAGTGTATTGTACTAGTGTAGTAACAGTGTATTGTACTAGTGTAGTAACAGTGTATTGTACCAGTGTAGTAACAGTGTATTGTCCTAGTGTAGTAACCGTGTATTGTACTAGTGTAGTAACAGTGTATTGTACTAGTGTAGTAACAGTGTATTGTACCAGTGTAGTAACAGTGTATTGCACTAGTGTAGTAACAGTGTATTGTACTAGTGTAGTAACAGTGTATTGTACTAGTGTAGTAACAGTGTATTGTACCAGTGTAGTAACAGTGTATTGTACTAGTGTAGTAACAGTGTATTGTACTAGTGTAGTAACAGTGTAGTACTAGTGTAGTAACAGTTTATAGTACTAGTGTAGTAACAGTGTAGTAACAGTGTATTGTACTAGTGTAGTAACAGTGTATTGTACCAGTGTAGTAACAGTGTATTGTACCAGTGTAGTAACAGTGTATTGTACCGGTGTAGTAACAGTGTATTGTACTAGTGTAGTAACAGTGTATTGTACCAGTGTAGTAACAGTGTATTGTACCAGTGTAGTAACAGTGTATTGTACCAGTGTAGTAACAGTGTATTGTACTAGTGTAGTAACAGTGTAGTACTAGTGTAGTAACAGTTTATAGTACTAGTGTAGTAACAGTGTAGTAACAGTGTATTGTACTAGTGTAGTAACAGTGTATTGTACCAGTGTAGTAACAGTGTATTGTACTAGTGTAGTAACAGTGTAGTACTAGTGTAGTAACAGTTTATAGTACTAGTGTAGTAATAGTTTATAGTACTAGTGTAGTAACAGTGTAGTAACAGTGTATTGTACTAGTGTAGTAACAGTGTATTGTACTAGTGTAGTAACAGTGTAGTAACAGTGTATTGTACTAGTGTAGTAACAGTGTAGTAACAGTGTATTGTACTAGTGTAGTAACAGTGTATTGTACTAGTGTAGTAACAGTGTAGTAACAGTGTATTGTACTAGTGTAGTAACAGTGTATTGTACTAGTGTAGTAACAGTGTATTGTACTAGTGTAGTAACAGTGTATTGTACTAGTGTAGTAACAGTGTATTGTACTAGTTTAGTAACAGTGTATTGTACACACTGCAAATAGGCTCAGGATAACTGATCCTGATAAAGTTGGATATCCGATATTCAGAGCTTAAATATCCACTTTGATTAGTCACAGGAATCAGGACTAATAAAGCCTATGCAAACGATAGGCCTACCACATAGAAGTCGACACTGTAGGCTGTACCTCAATAACCACGGTCCCATGCTGACGCTGGGCTGGACATCTGTTTTCTGTCCTGTCGGGACCAGCCTTAATTTCCCCGTTCGCAGATGTCGTGTTTTTGTGTCCAGTCTGGATCAGCCTAGACGTCTATAAACGACGTCTTTTCAACTTTCATTCAGAACCGAACATTTTCCCTGATTTCAACATCTAGAAAAAACGTTTTTTCAAAGTTTCCGAAAATATGTATTTTCAACTTTCATTCAGAACCTAAATCTTCAACTTCTGGAAAATACGTATTTTAGACGTCTTTTCAATGTAATTTTACCTACTGGGTAAAACCTACTATTCTAGTTTTGCAGGGGGGCAGAACGACCAGGACCGGCCCTGTGTGTGTCTGTGTGTGTGTCTGTGTGTGTGTGGGCGTGTCTGTGTCTGTGTGTGCGTGTCTGTGTCTGTGTCTGTGTCTGTGTGTGTGTGTGTGTGTGTGTGTGTGTGTGTGTGTGTGTGTGACCTCAGCGTTGCCCTCTGCTCAGTGTTGAAGCCCTGAGTCTGTGTTCTCTATAGCTCATGTCATCAGCATGGTCTTTTACCAGCCTCCTGCTGGCTTCTGGCTGGCCCTCAGGTCCACACACACACACACACACACACACACACACACACACACACACACACACACACACACACACACACACACACACACACACACACACACACACACACACACACACACACACACACACACACACACTGAAACAAAAATAAAATGAGTCTTGTGAGAATATGCCACAGAAGCTCGAGATCAACCAGAGAGAACCAAGAGATTTTTGGGAGCCTTTTTTTTTAGGCTTTGAAAGGACAGTCATCAACTCGGCAACACTTCCCAATAGAAACCCAAATACGCAATAGCCTGAAAGTGTTGCCCTTATGAACTCAAGCGTAATGTTTCCCCAATCTCTGTTATGTCTTCAGTGACCCTGTCAGTCACAGCAGTGTCACCTCCTTTCCGACATTATGATCTGAGAAAACTGACTAATGATTCGATAAGAGCTCGGTCTCTTGGTCTCTGCAGAGATGACGTGTGCAGAGATGACAGCTGTAAAGGTTATTTGTTCAAGTCTGTCTTCCCTGTTCCCTGCAGTCATAATTAGGAACGAAGGTTCACACACGCAGAGACAGGCGGTTCAACACAGATAAGGTTATTGTCGTCCATATTATCATCCTGGCACAGCGAAGATGTTTTCCGTCACTGGGTTTGGTTCTTGGAAAATGTTAATTCTGAAATGTTAATTCTGAAATGTTAATTCTGAAATGTTAATTCTGAAATGTTAATTCTGAAATGTTAATTCTACAATCTGAGTTAGACAGTTATTTTCTGTATCATCATAAAGGGCTTTAGAATAATCCATGACTGATGTTCACTGAAATCCTGGGATGTACTTACCCCTTATATTTCATGGTGCTGGGTTCACATATAACAAGTTTCTTAAAGGGCTGAATCTGTTGCATAGGAGAGGGGGGGGGGGCAGACTCAGTGGGCTGTTTTGAAAACTGTACACGGTGTTCATGTACCTCAGATATCAAATATGTATCTATCTATCTCTGAACAGCTCCATCATAGAGATTCTGTCTATGGGCCCGATTCAGATTTAGGAAATGTACGCCTTTCCTATTGGCCCGATTCAGACTTAGGAAATGTACGCCTTTTCCATGGGCCCGATTCAGACTTAGGAAATGTACGCCTTTCCTATTGGCCCGATTCAGACTTAGGACATTTACGCCTTTCCTATTGGCCCGATTCAGACTTAGGAAATGTACGCCTTTCCTACGCACTTCTCAGTGGTTGGTATTCACACCTTAAGCAGGTGCGCAACAGGCTTTGCAGGCATGGTTCCCTTGCGTACTGAATAAATGTAATTCAACCGCTGAAAACCCTCCTGCTTTACTGGCCAACAAGATTTTGTAATGGAGTTTTAATTTAATAGGAGTCTTCAGTACATTTATCTAAAGCCATCACTTTCAAAGAGATTTTTTCGACAGACAGTAGAATACATTGAGAGAACGGTTGACAATATCAGCGACCAATGAAACAAAGCCATGTTGGCCTAAATACACAAATATCCATCTCCTTTTCAACACTAATTGGTTGATTTAAAAATATTCTGATCTTGTGTATTATTTAGGGTTAGGAAAGTATTTATGAAATCCCCCAAAAAATAAAATGGAGAGCCTTTACACGCAAAATATATTAGTGAATCAAAAATACAATAGCTTGATTCATCCTAAAAGTTGCCTTATTTAATAGTTCAATCCATGAAATATTGGAAGGTGATAACAGTGTACAATAGGCGTTAAACAGTATTCCTATAAAACGACCCTAATAACCCTCACTAACCATGGAACTGATGACTGAGGTCCAGTCATCGGGAACCGTGCACAAGGCTCCAGGTTTAAACGGCTACATATGGTCTTGCGTTACATAATGATTCAAATAGGCCACATGTCCCACATTATTGCCCAACTTGTAATGCGTTAGCCTGATATGACCCACTATAGCTAGAGCTCCTCGGAAACAACCACAGCAACGTGACAGAGGAAAGAAAGGTCAACTAACAATGGAATGATACAACATGGAAGGAAACTAACACTAGAGAGACAGTTATAAATGGAAGGAAACTAACACTAGAGTTATAAATGGAAGGAAACTAACACTAAAGTTATAAATGGAAGGAAACTAACACTAAAGTTATAAATGGAAGGAAACTAACACTAAAGTTATAAATGTAAGGAAACTAACACTAAACTAACACTAGAGAGACAGTTATAAATGGAAGGAAACTAACACTAAACTAACACTAAAGTTATAAATGTAAGGAAACTAACACTAAAGTTATAAATGTAAGGAAACTAACACTAAAGTTATAAATGTGAGGAAACTAACACTAAACTAACACTAAAGTTATAAATGTAAGGAAACTAACACTAGAGAGACAGTTATAAATGTAAGGAAACTAACACTAGAGTTATAAATGGAAGGAAACTAACACTAATGAAATCTGTAGCTACACTGGTTTAAGTCTTTCAGTCTGGTTTAACCAGGCTACGGAATGTTGTAAACTGGTTTACATCCATCTAGGTCTCCAGCTGCCTTCCGGAGCCGTGCTCCACAACACAACATCTTTCAAATGTCAACCAGACCTCTGTCTCCTCCGTACTGAGCCTTCACAGTGCATTCAGAACGACCCAAAAAAGGTTACTTACAAATACCACAGAGTTCCTAATGTCTCAGAGAGCGGTGAACTGGAGAATGGCCCAAATAGGATTACTGATGCTTGAATGCCTTGGATGTACCATAGTGTCACTATCTCTATCTCCCCTGCAGGTCTCACAGGGAAGTCCTCTTACTGTCAGAGTTCATCCTACAAGGAAGTCCTTTTACTGTCAGAGTTCATCCTACAGGGAAGTCCTTTTACTGTCAGAGTTCATCCTACAAGGAAGTCCTCTTACTGTCAGAGTTCATCCTACAGGGAAGTCCTTTTACTGTCAGAGTTCATCCTACAGGGAAGTCCTTTTACTGTCAGAGTTCATCCTACAGGGAAGTCCTTTTACTGTCAGAGTTCATCCTACAAGGAAGTCCTCTTACTGTCAGAGTTCATCGTACAGGGAAGTCCTTTTACTGTCAGAGTTCATCCTACAGGGAAGTCCTTTTACTGTCAGAGTTCATCCTACAGGGAAGTCCTTTTACTGTCAGAGTTCATCGTACAGGGAAGTCCTTTTACTGTCAGAGTTCATCCTACAAGGAAGTCCTTTTACTGTCAGAGTTCATCGTACAGGGAAGTCCTCTTACTGTCAGAGTTCATCCTACAGGGAAGTCCTTTTACTGTCAGAGTTCATCCTACAGGGAAGTCCTTTTACTGTCAGAGTTCATCCTACAAGGAAGTCCTCTTACTGTCAGAGTTCATCGTACAGGGAAGTCCTTTTACTGTCAGAGTTCATCCTACAGGGAAGTCCTTTTACTGTCAGAGTTCATCCTACAGGGAAGTCCTTTTACTGTCAGAGTTCATCGTACAGGGAAGTCCTTTTACTGTCAGAGTTCATCCTACAAGGAAGTCCTTTTACTGTCAGAGTTCATCGTACAGGGAAGTCCTCTTACTGTCAGAGTTCATCCTACAGGGAAGTCCTTTTACTGTCAGAGTTCATCCTACAGGGAAGTCCTTTTACTGTCAGAGTTCATCCTACAGGGAAGTCTGTGCCTGGCAATCCAACTCAACAGTTAGCTTCTAAACCATGCAGAGATTATGGATATCGTAGTTTAGTTTGATCCTGAGATTTGGGAGGGTGGAAGAGAGAGAGAGAGAGAGAGAGAGAGAGAGAGAGAGAGAGAGAGAGAGAGAGAGACAGAGTTTAATATCAAGATGTTCATGCATTATAAAATGTAATATCTCTCATCATCTTCTCTCTTATATAGATTCATGGGATTTTTTTATCCCAAATATATATTTTGTTCCCCTCACATAATCCCTCTATGAACTAAATAGCGTAACGGCCTAAACAATTTTAAAAGATATTAAATGGTGAAAAAAGTGCAATCAGTACAGTGATCCTACCAGTGGACTTTAAAGTGTGTGAAGACCCTTGGGCCCTTGTTAAAAGTAGTGCACTAGTCCCTATATAGGGGCTCTGGTTAAAAGTAGTGCACTATAAAGGGAATAGGGTGCCATTTAGGATTTACCGATGAGTCAAGAACATACTGGTTGTGAAGTTGAGAACCCCCACCCCTCCACCCCCCAACTTTTTTTTTTACACAACCTAATAAGTCATATAGGGTTGAGAATCATCATACAAATATCAATCGATTAACAACATAAAGTTTTAAATTGCTTGCGGTGCAAAGTGTTGATGTGGTATGCAGCCCACTCCACTTTGTCTGTACTGTAGACTATCATCTAAAAACTAAAGCTTCTATGTTTTTATTTACTTAGACTTTTATTTAGCTCAGGGATCAGGAGACGTGAGTCAAAGCACAACCTTCTGGTGCCCTTCTTTTGGAAAACACCATAATTCGTCATATAAGGCGAGAAAATAATCATATACATATAAATTGATTATAATATACATTTGGAAATTACTTGTGCTCCTTGGTTCACAGATTTCTCAATCTATACGCAGCTGTCTTCAACTTTAGAGTAAGTACTACAGTACAGACAAGCTGGGGAACACCTGACTTGACTCAGTCGCCAAGCCACTGCCAGAGTTGACCAGATTGCTGTTGACAAAGATAATTTGCAAGGGCATCTGGAATCGATCAGGTAGAGACTCTCATTACCTCCGCTCGGTTTCTGCACACACACACACACACACACGCCTGCACAAACACAAACACACACACACACACATACACACACACACACACACACACACACACACACACACACACACACAAACAACCCCCAGAGCTGTAAGTAAAGCCAATACTGTGGCCCAGTATACCCTAAGCCTCAAGGTCTCCTTCATGACTGAGGAACTCTGGGTAATAAAGTGGAATTATAGGTAATGACACCTCAACATAATGAGCACTTGGGACTATGAGGTTCTAGCTGCAAAAAGATGATTCTGAGATACACTATACAGAGCCTTTGGAGGCTATTCAGACCCCTTAACGTTTTCCATATTTTGTTACTTTACAGCCTTGTTCTAAAATGTATTATAGAAAACAATTTCCTCAGCAATCTACACACAATACCCCATAATGACATCACAGTACCCGTAATGACATCACAATACCTCATAATGACATCACAATACCTCATAATGACATCACAATAGCCCATAATGACTGCTTTTAGAAATGTGTGCAAATGTATTACAAATTTACAAGTATTCAGACTCTTTGCTATGAGACTCGAAATTGAGCTCATGTCTATCAAGTTTCCCTTAATCATCCTTGAGATGTTTCTACAACTTGATTTGAGTCCATCTGTGGTAAATTCAATTGATTGGACATGATTTGAAAAAGCACACACCTGTCTATATAAGGTCCCACAGTTGACAGTGCATGAAGGAGCAAAAACCAAGCCACGAGGATAGTACTTTGACACAATCCTGTCTCAGAACTCGGTGCACAATTCCTTCGACCTCGTGGATTGGTTTTTGCTCTGACGTGAACTGTCAACTGTTGGAGGAGAGGGATGGACGTTGTAGCAGATCACTTTATAGAGTAGAGACGTAGTAGCAGATCACTTTATAGAGTAGAGACGTAGTAGCAGATCACTTTATAGAGTAGAGACGTAGTATCAGATCACTTTATAGAGTAGAGACGTAGTAGCAGATCACTTTATAGAGTAGAGACGTAGAGACGTAGTAGCAGATCACTTCATAGAGTAGAGACGTAGTAGCAGATCACTTTATAGAGTAGAGACATAGTAGCAGATCACTTTATAGAGTAGAGACGTAGTATCAGATCACTTTATAGAGTAGAGACGTAGTAGCAGATCACTTTATAGAGTAGAGACATGGTAGCAGATCACTTCATAGAGTAGAGACGTAGTAGCAGATCACTTCATAGAGTAGAAACGTAGCAGCAGATCACTTTATAGAGTAGAGACGTAGAGACGTAGTAGCAGATCACTTCATAGAGTAGAGAAGTAGAGACGTAGTAGCAGATCACTTTATAGAGTAGAGACGTAGTAGCAGATCACTTCATAGAGTAGAGACGTAGTAGCAGATCACTTTATAGAGTAGAGCAGATCACTTTATAGAGTAGAGAAGTAGAGATCACGTTAGTAGCAGATCACTTCATAGAGTAGAGAAGTAGCAGAGAGTAGTAGCAGATCACTTTATAGAGTAGAGATCACTTTATAAGTAGAGACGTAGTAGCAGATCACTTCATAGAGTAGAGACGTAGTAGAGATCACTTTATAGAGAGTAGAGACATAGTAGCAGATCACTTTATAGAGTAGAGACATAGTAGCAGATCACTTCATAGAGTAGAGACGTAGTAGCAGTATCAGATCACTTTATAGAGTAGAGACGTAGAAGATCACAGATCACAGATTTATAGAGTAGAGACATAGTAGCAGATCACTTTATAGAGTAGAGACATAGTAGCAGATCACTTTATAGAGTAGAGACGTAGTAGCAGATCACTTTATAGAGTAGAGACATAGTAGCAGATCACTTTATAGAGTAGAGACGTAGTAGCAGATCACTTTATAGAGTAGAGACGTAGTAGCAGATCACTTCATAGAGAGACTTTATAGAGTAGAGAGACAAGTAGCAGATCACTTTATAGAGTAGAGACATAGTAGCAGATCACTTTATAGAGTAGAGACGTAGTAGCAGATCACTTTATAGAGTAGAGACGTAGTAGCAGATCACTTTATAGAGTAGAGACGTAGTAGCAGATCACTTTATAGAGTAGAGACGTAGTAGCAGATCACTTCATAGAGTAGAGACGTAGTAGCAGATCACTTTATAGAGTAGAGAAGTAGAGACGTAGTAGTAGATCACTTTATAGAGTAGAGATGTAGAGACGTAGTAGCATATCACTTTATAGAGTAGAGACGTAGTAGCAGATCACTTTATAGAGTAGAGACGTAGTAGCAGATCACTTTATAGAGTAGAGACGTAGTAGCAGATCACTTTATAGAGTAGAGACGTAGTAGCAGATCACTTTATAGAGTAGAGACGTAGTAGCAGATCACTTTATAGAGTAGAGACGTAGTATCAGATCACTTCATAGAGTAGAGACGTAGTATCAGATCACTTTATAGAGTAGAGACGTAGTAGCAGATCACTTTATAGAGTAGAGACGTAGCAGCAGATCACTTTATAGAGTAGAGACGTAGTAGCAGATCACTTCATAGAGTAGAGACGTAGTATCAGATCACTTTATAGAGTAGAGACATAGTAGCAGATCACTTTATAGAGTAGAGACGTAGTATCAGATCACTTCATAGAGTAGAGACGTAGTATCAGACCACTTTATAGAGTAGAGACGTAGTAGCAGATCACTTTATAGAGTAGAGACGTAGCAGCAGATCACTTTATAGAGTAGAGACGTAGTAGCAGATCACTTTATAGAGTAGAGACGTAGCAGCAGATCACTTTATAGAGTAGAGACGTAGTAGCAGATCACTTCATAGAGTAGAGACGTAGTAGCAGATCACTTTATAGAGTAGAGACGTAGAGACGTAGTAGCAGATCACTTTATAGAGTAGAGACGTAGTAGCAGATCACTTCATAGAGTAGAGACGTAGTAGCAGATCACTTTATAGAGTAGAGACGTAGTAGCAGATCACTTTATAGAGTAGAGACGTAGAGACGTAGTAGCAGATCACTTTATAGAGTAGAGACATGGTAGCAGATCACTTCATAGAGTAGAGACGTAGAGACATAGCAGCAGATCACTTCATAGAGTAGAGACGTAGAGACATAGTAGCAGATCACTTTATAGAGTAGAGACGTAGTAGCAGATCACTTCATAGAGACGTAGAGACGTAGTAGCAGATCACTTTATAGAGTAGAGACATAGCAGCAGATCACTTCATAGAGTAGAAACGTAGCAGCAGATCACTTTATAGAGTAGAGACGTAGTAGCAGATCACTTCATAGAGTAGCAGATCACTTCATAGAGTAGAGAAGTAGAGATGTAGTAGCAGATCACTTTATAGAGTAGAGACGTAGTAGCAGATCACTTCATAGAGTAGAGACGTAGTAGCAGATCACTTTATAGAGTAGAGAAGTAGAGACGTTGTAGCAGATCACTTCATAGAGTAGAGAAGTAGAGACGTAGTAGCAGATCACTTTATAGAGTAGAGAGTAGCAGATCACTTTATAGAGTAGAGACGTAGTAGCAGATCACTTCATAGAGTAGAGACGTAGTAGCAGATCACTTTATAGAGTAGAGACATAGTAGCAGATCACTTTATAGAGTAGAGACATAGTAGCAGATCACTTTATAGAGTAGAGACATAGTAGCAGATCACTTCATAGAGTAGAGACATAGTAGCAGTAGAGTAGCAGATCACTTTATAGAATAGAGACATAGTAGCAGATCACTTTATAGAGTAGAGACGTAGAAGCAGATCACTTTATAGAGTAGAGACATAGTAGCAGATCACTTTATAGAGTAGAGACATAGTAGCAGATCACTTTATAGAGTAGAGACGTAGTAGCAGATCACTTTATAGAGTAGAGACATAGTAGCAGATCACTTTATAGAGTAGAGACGTAGTAGCAGATCACTTTATAGTAGTAGCAGATCACTTTATAGAGTAGCAGCAGATCACTTCATAGAGTAGAGACGTAGCAGCAGATCACTTTATAGAGTAGAGACGTAAAGACTTTATAGAGACGAGTAGCAGATCACTTTAGTAGTAGCAGATCACTTCATAGAGTAGAGAAGTAGAGACGTAGTAGCAGATCACTTTATAGAGTAGAGACGTAGTAGCAGATCACTTCATAGAGTAGAGACGTAGTAGCAGATCACTTTATAGAGTAGAGAGAGCAGATCACTTTATAGAGTAGAGAGAGTAGCAGATCACTTCATAGAGTAGAGACGTAGTAGCAGATCACTTTATAGAGTAGAGTAGCAGATCACTTTATAGAGTAGAGACGTTGTAGCAGATCACTTCATAGAGTAGAGAAGTAGTAGCAGATCACTTCATAGAGTAGAGACGTAGTAGCAGATCACTTTATAGAGTAGAGACATAGTAGCAGATCACTTTATAGAGTAGAGACATAGTAGCAGATCACTTCATAGAGTAGAGACGTAGTAGCAGATCACTTTATAGAATAGAGACATAGTAGCAGATCACTTTATAGAGTAGAGACGTAGAAGCAGATCACTTTATAGAGTAGAGACATAGTAGCAGATCACTTTATAGAGTAGAGACATAGTAGCAGATCACTTTATAGAGTAGAGACGTAGTAGCAGATCACTTTATAGAGTAGAGACATAGTAGCAGATCACTTTATAGAGTAGAGACGTAGTAGCAGATCACTTTATAGAGTAGAGACGTAGTAGCAGATCACTTCATAGAGTAGAGAAGTAGAGACATAGTAGCAGATCACTTTATAGAGTAGAGACGTAGTAGCAGATCACTTTATAGAGTAGAGACGTAGTAGCAGATCACTTTATAGAGTAGAGACATAGTAGCAGATCACTTTATAGAGTAGAGACGTAGTAGCAGATCACTTCATAGAGTAGAGACGTAGTAGCAGATCACTTTATAGAGTAGAGAAGTAGAGATGTAGTAGTAGATCACTTTATAGAGTAGAGATGTAGAGACGTAGTAGCAGATCACTTTATAGAGTAGAGACGTAGTATCAGATCACTTTATAGAGTAGAGACGTAGTAGCAGATCACTTTATAGAGTAGAGACGTAGAGACGTAGTAGCAGATCACTTTATAGAGTAGAGACGTAGTAGCAGATCACTTCATAGAGTAGAGACGTAGTAGCAGATCACTTTATAGAGTAGAGACGTAGAGACGTAGTAGCAGATCACTTTATAGAGTAGAGACATGGTAGCAGATCACTTCGGAGTAGAGACGTAGAGACATAGCAGCAGATCACTTCATAGAGTAGAGACGTAGAGACATAGTAGCAGATCACTTTATAGAGTAGAGACGTAGTAGCAGATCACTTCATAGAGACGTAGAGACGTAGTAGCAGATCACTTTATAGAGTAGAGACATAGCAGCAGATCACTTCATAGAGTAGAAACGTAGCAGCAGATCACTTTATAGAGTAGAGACGTAGTAGCAGATCACTTCATAGAGTAGAGAAGTAGAGACGTAGTAGCAGATCACTTTATAGAGTAGAGACGTAGTAGCAGATCACTTCATAGAGTAGAGACGTAGTAGCAGATCACTTTATAGAGTAGAGAAGTAGAGACGTTGTAGCAGATCACTTCATAGAGTAGAGAAGTAGAGACGTAGTAGCAGATCACTTTATAGATTAGAGAAGTAGAGACGTTGTAGCAGATCACTTCATAGAGTAGAGAAGTAGTAGCAGATCACTTCATAGAGTAGAGACGTAGTAGCAGATCAGTTTATAGAGTAGAGACATAGTAGCAGATCACTTTATAGAGTAGAGACATAGTAGCAGATCACTTCATAGAGTAGAGACGTAGTAGCAGATCACTTTATAGAATAGAGACATAGTAGCAGATCACTTTATAGAGTAGAGACGTAGAAGCAGATCACTTTATAGAGTAGAGACATAGTAGCAGATCACTTTATAGAGTAGAGACATAGTAGCAGATCACTTTATAGAGTAGCAGATAGAGAGTAGCAGACATAGTAGCAGATCACTTTATAGAGTAGAGACGTAGTAGCAGATCACTTTATAGAGTAGAGACGTAGTAGCAGATCACTTCATAGAGTAGAGACAGTAGTAGCAGATCACTTTATAGAGTAGAGACGAGAGCAGATCACTTTATAGAGTAGAGAGTAGCAGATCACTTTATAGAGTAGAGACGTTAGTAGCAGATCACTAGAGTCATAGAGTAGAGAGAGTAGTAGCAGATCACTTTATAGAGTAGAGACGTAGTAGCAGATCACTTTATAGAGTAGAGACATAGTAGCAGATCACTTTATAGAGTAGAGACATAGTAGCAGATCACTTTATAGAGTAGAGACGTAGTAGCAGATCACTTTATCAGCAGATTTATAGAGTAGAGACGAGTAGCAGATCACTTTATAGAGTAGAGACGTAGAAGCAGATCACTTTATAGAGTAGAGAGTAGCAGATCACTTTATAGAGTAGAGACATAGTAGCAGATCACTTTATAGAGTAGAGACGTAGTAGCAGATCACTTTATAGAGTATAGTAGCAGATCACTTTATAGAGTAGAGACGTAGTAGCAGATCACTTCATAGAGTAGCAGAGTAGAGACGTAGTAGCAGATCACTTTATAGAGTAGAGACGTAGTAGCAGATCACTTTATAGAGTAGAGACGTAGTAGCAGATCACTTTATAGAGTAGAGACGTAGTAGCAGATCACTTTATAGAGTAGAGACGTAGTAGCAGATCACTTCATAGAGTAGAGACGTAGTAGCAGATCACTTTATAGAGTAGAGACGTAGTAGCAGATCACTTTATAGAGTAGAGTAGTAGCAGATCACTTTATAGAGTAGAGATGTAGAGACGTAGTAGCATATCACTTTATAGAGTAGAGACGTAGTAGCAGATCACTTTATAGAGTAGAGACGTAGTAGCAGATCACTTTATAGAGTAGAGACGTAGTAGCAGATCACTTTATAGAGTAGAGACGTAGTATCAGATCACATAGAGTAGAGACGTAGATCAGATCACTTTATAGAGTAGAGACGTAGTAGCAGATCACTTTATAGAGTAGAGACGTAGTATCAGATCACTTTATAGAGTAGAGACGTAGTAGCAGATCACTTTATAGAGTAGAGACGTAGTAGCAGATCACTTTATAGAGTAGAGACGTAGTAGCAGATCACTTTATAGAGTAGAGACGTAGCAGCAGATCACTTTATAGAGTAGAGACGTAGTAGCAGATCACTTTATAGAGTAGAGACGTAGTAGCAGATCACTTTATAGAGTAGAGACGTAGTAGAGATCACGTAGTAGCAGATCACTTTATAGAGTAGAGACGTAGTAGCAGATCACTTTATAGAGTAGAGACGTAGTAGCAGATCACTTTATAGAGTAGAGACGTAGTAGCAGATCACTTTATAGAGTAGCAGAGTAGAGACGTAGTAGCAGATCACTTTATAGAGTAGAGACGTAGTAGCAGATCACTTCATAGAGTAGAGACGTAGTAGCAGATCACTTTATAGAGTAGTAGCAGATCACTTTATAGAGTAGAGACGTAGTAGCAGATCACTTTATAGAGTAGAGAGTAGAGACGTAGTAGCAGATCACTTTATAGAGTAGAGACGTAGTAGCAGATCACTTTATAGAGTAGAGACGTAGTAGCAGATCACTTTATAGAGTAGAGACGTAGTAGCAGATCACTTTATAGAGTAGAGACGTAGTATCAGATCACTTATAGAGTAGAGACGTAGTATCAGATCACTTTATAGAGTAGTAGCAGATCACTTTATAGAGTAGAGACGTAGTAGCAGATCACTTTATAGAGTAGAGACGTAGTAGCAGATCACTTTATAGAGTAGAGACGTAGAGACGTAGTAGCAGATCACTTTATAGAGTAGAGACGTAGTAGCAGATCACTTTATAGAGTAGAGAGAGACGTAGCAGCAGATCACTTTATAGAGTAGAGACGTAGTAGCAGATCACTTCATAGAGTAGAGACGTAGTAGCAGATCACTTTATAGAGTAGAGACGTAGAGCAGTAGTAGCAGATCACTTTATAGAGTAGAGACGTAGTAGCAGATCACTTCATAGAGTAGAGACGTAGTAGCAGATCACTTTATAGAGTAGAGACGTAGTAGCAGATCACTTTATAGAGTAGAGACGTAGTAGCAGATCACTTTATAGAGTAGAGACATAGTAGCAGATCACTTTATAGAGTAGAGACGTAGAGAGTAGCAGATCACTTCATAGAGTAGAGACGTAGAGACATAGTAGCAGATCACTTTATAGAGTAGAGACGTAGTAGCAGATCACTTCATAGAGTAGAGACGTAGTAGCAGAGACGTAGTAGCAGATCACTTTATAGAGTAGAGACATAGTAGCAGATCACTTATAGAGTAGAGAGTAGAGATCACGTAGAGACGTAGTAGCAGATCACTTTATAGAGTAGAGACTTTATAGAGTAGAGACGTAGTAGCAGATCACTTTATAGAGTAGAGACATAGTAGCAGATCACTTTATAGAGTAGAGACGTAGTAGCAGATCACTTTAGATAGAGTAGAGACATAGTAGCAGATCACTTTATAGAGTAGAGACGTAGTAGCAGATCACTTTATAGAGTAGAGACGTAGTAGCAGATCACTTTATAGAGTAGAGACTTTAGTAGCAGATCACTTTATAGAGTAGAGACGTAGTAGCAGATCACTTCATAGAGTAGAGACGTAGTAGCAGATCACTTTATAGAGTAGAGAAGTAGAGATCACTTTATAGAGTAGAGAATAGAGACGTAGTAGCAGATCACTTTATAGAGTAGAGATGTAGAGAGCAGATCACTTTATAGAGTAGTAGCAGATCACTTTATAGAGTAGAGACGTAGTAGCAGATCACTTTATTATAGAGTAGAGACGTAGTAGCAGATCACTTTATAGAGTAGAGACGAGTAGCAGATCACTTTATAGAGTAGAGACGTAGTATCAGATCACTTTATAGAGTAGAGACGAGTATCAGATCACTTTATAGAGTAGAGACGTAGTAGCAGATCACTTTATAGAGTAGAGACGTAGCAGCAGATCACTTTATAGAGTAGAGACGTAGTAGCAGATCACTTTATAGAGTAGAGACGTAGTAGCAGATCACTTTATAGAGTAGAGACGAGTAGCAGATCACTTTATAGAGTAGAGACGTAGTAGCAGATCACTTTATAGAGTAGAGACGTAGTAGCAGATCACTTTATAGAGTAGAGACGTAGTAGCAGATCACTTTATAGAGTAGAGACGAGTAGAGATCACTTTATAGAGTAGAGACGTAGTAGCAGATCACTTTATAGAGTAGAGACGTAGTAGCAGATCACTTTATAGAGTAGAGACAGAGAGTAGTAGCAGATCACTTTATAGAGTAGAGACGTAGTAGCAGATCACTTTATAGAGTAGAGACATGGTAGCAGATCACTTCATAGAGTAGAGACGTAGAGACATAGTAGCAGATCACTTTATAGAGTAGAGACGTAGTAGCAGATCACTTCATAGAGACGTAGAGACGTAGTAGCAGATTACTTTATAGAGTAGAGACATAGCAGCAGATCACTTCATAGAGTAGAGACGTAGAGACGTAGTAGCAGATCACTTTATAGAGTAGAGACGTAGTAGCAGATCACTTTATAGAGTAGAGACGTAGTAGCAGATCACTTTATAGAGTAGAGACGTAGTAGCAGATCACTTTATAGAGTAGAGACGTAGTAGCAGATCACTTTATAGAGTAGAGAAGTAGAGACGTTGTAGCAGATCACTTCATAGAGTAGAGACTTTATAGAGTAGCAGAGCAGATCACTTTATAGAGTAGAGACGTAGTAGCAGATCACTTTAGTAGAGTAGAGACGTAGTAGCAGATCACTTTATAGAGTAGAGACGTAGTAGCAGATCACTTTATAGAGTAGAGACGTAGTAGCAGATCACTTTATAGAGTAGAGACGAGTAGCAGATCACTTTATAGAGTAGAGACGTAGTAGCAGATCACTTATAGATAGAGTAGAGATCACTTTATAGAGTAGAGACAGATCACTTTATAGAGTAGAGACGTAGTAGCAGATCACTTTATAGAGTAGAGACGTAGTAGCAGATCACTTTATAGAGTAGAGACGTAGTAGCAGATCACTTTATAGAGTAGAGACGTAGTAGCAGATCACTTTATAGAGTAGAGACGTAGTAGCAGATCACTTTATAGAGTAGAGACGTAGTAGCAGATCACTTTATAGAGTAGAGACGTAGTAGCAGATCACTTTATAGAGTAGAGACGTAGTAGCAGATCACTTTATAGAGTAGAGACGAGTAGCAGATCACTTTATAGAGTAGAGACGTAGTAGCAGATCACTTTATAGAGTAGAGACGTAGTAGCAGATCACTTTATAGAGTAGAGACGTAGTAGCAGATCACTTTATAGAGTAGAGACGTAGTAGCAGATCACTTCATAGAGTAGAGACGTAGTAGCAGATCACAGATCACAGATTTATAGAGTAGAGAAGTAGAGACGTAGTAGCAGATCACTTTATAGAGTAGAGACGAGTAGAGATCACTTTATAGAGTAGAGTAGTAGCAGATCACTTTATAGAGTAGAGACGTAGTAGCAGATCACTTTATAGAGTAGAGACGTAGAGTAGCAGATCACTTTATAGAGTAGAGACGAGAGACGTAGAGAGTAGCAGATCACTTTATAGAGTAGAGACGTAGTAGCAGATCACTAGAGATAGCAGTAGAGACGTAGTAGCAGATCACTTTATAGAGTAGAGACGAGTAGCAGACGTAGAGAGTAGCAGATCACTTTATAGAGTAGAGAGTAGCAGATCACTTTATAGAGTAGAGATAGTAGCAGATCACTTTAGAGACGTAGAGACGAGTAGCAGATCACTTTATAGAGTAGAGACATAGCAGCAGATCACTTCATAGAGTAGAGACGTAGTAGCAGATCACTTTATAGAGTAGAGACATAGCAGCAGATCACTTCATAGAGTAGAAACGTAGCAGCAGATCACTTTATAGAGTAGAGATGTAGTAGCAGATCACTTTATAGAGTAGAGACGTAGTAGCAGATCACTTCATAGAGACGTAGAGACGTAGTAGCAGATCACTTTATAGAGTAGAGACATAGCAGCAGATCACTTCATAGAGTAGAAACGTAGCAGCAGATCACTTTATAGAGTAGAGACGTAGTAGCAGATCACTTCATAGAGTAGAGAAGTAGAGACGTAGTAGCAGATCACTTTATAGAGTAGAGACGTAGTAGCAGATCACTTCATAGAGTAGAGACGTAGTAGCAGATCACTTTATAGAGTAGAGAAGTAGAGACGTTGTAGCAGATCACTTCATAGAGTAGAGAAGTAGAGACGTAGTAGCAGATCACTTTATAGAGTAGAGAAGTAGAGACGTTGTAGCAGATCACTTCATAGAGTAGAGAAGTAGTAGCAGATCACTTCATAGAGTAGAGACGTAGTAGCAGATCAGTTTATAGAGTAGAGACATAGTAGCAGATCACTTTATAGAGTAGAGACATAGTAGCAGATCACTTCATAGAGTAGAGACGTAGTAGCAGATCACTTTATAGAATAGAGACATAGTAGCAGATCACTTTATAGAGTAGAGACGTAGAAGCAGATCACTTTATAGAGTAGAGACAGATCACTTTATAGTAGAGCAGATCACTTTATAGAGTAGAGACATAGTAGCAGATCACTTTATAGAGTAGAGACGTAGTAGCAGATCACTTTATAGAGTAGAGACATAGTAGCAGATCACTTTATAGAGTAGAGACGTAGTAGCAGATCACTTCATAGAGTAGAGAAGTAGAGACATAGTAGCAGATCACTTTATAGAGTAGAGACGTAGTAGCAGATCACTTTATAGAGTAGAGACGTAGTAGCAGATCACTTTATAGAGTAGAGACGTAGTAGCAGATCACTTTATAGAGTAGAGACGTAGTAGCAGATCACTTCATAGAGTAGAGACGTAGTAGCAGATCACTTTATAGAGTAGAGAAGTAGAGACGTAGTAGTAGATCACTTTATAGAGTAGAGACGTAGTAGCAGATCACTTTATAGAGTAGAGACGTAGTAGCAGATCACTTTATAGAGTAGAGACGTAGTAGCAGATCACTTTATAGAGTAGAGACGTAGTATCAGATCACTTCATAGAGTAGAGACGTAGTATCAGATCACTTTATAGAGTAGAGACGTAGTAGCAGATCACTTTATAGAGTAGAGACGTAGTATCAGATCACTTTATAGAGTAGAGACGTAGTAGCAGATCACTTTATAGAGTAGAGACGTAGCAGCAGATCACTTTATAGAGTAGAGACGTAGTAGCAGATCACTTTATAGAGTAGAGACGTAGTAGCAGATCATTTATAGAGTAGAGACGTAGAGACATAGTAGCAGATCACTTTATAGAGTAGAGAGTAGTAGCAGATCACTTCATAGAGAGTAGCAGACGTAGAGTAGCAGATCACTTTATAGAGTAGAGACGAGAGCAGATCACTTTATAGAGAGACGTAGTAGCAGATCACTTTATAGAGTAGAGACGTAGTATCAGATCACTTTATAGAGTAGAGACGTAGTAGCAGATCACTTTATAGAGTAGAGATCACTTTATAGAGTAGAGAGTAGCAGATCACTTTATATAGAGTAGAGACGTAGAGAGTATCAGATCACTTTATAGAGTAGAGACGTAGTAGCAGATCACTTTATAGAGTAGAGACGTAGCAGCAGATCACTTTATAGAGTAGAGACGTAGTAGCAGATCACTTTATAGAGTAGAGACGTAGCAGCAGATCACTTTTATAGAGACGTAGTAGAGACGTAGTAGCAGATCACTTTATAGAGTAGAGACGTAGTAGCAGATCACTTTATAGAGTAGAGACGTAGAGACGTAGTAGCAGATCACTTTATAGAGTTATAGCAGATCACTTTATAGAGTAGAGACGAGTAGCAGATCACTTCATAGAGTAGAGACGTAGTAGCAGATCACTTTATAGAGTAGAGACGTAGTAGTAGCAGATCACTTTATAGAGTAGAGACATAGTAGCAGATCACTTTAGATAGAGTAGAGACATAGTAGCAGATCACTTTATAGAGTAGAGACGTAGTAGCAGATCACTTTATAGAATAGAGACGTAGTAGCAGATCACTTTATAGAGATAGCAGATCACTTTATTATAGAGAGAGTAGCAGATCACTTTATAGAGTAGAAGTAGCAGATCACTTTATAGAGTAGAGACATAGTAGCAGATCACTTTATAGAGAGTAGAGACATAGTAGCAGATCACTTTATAGAGTAGAGAGAGAGCAGATCACTTTATAGAGTAGAGAGCAGATCACTTTATAGAGTAGAGACATAGTAGCAGATCACTTTATAGAGTAGAGACAGTAGCAGATCACTTATAGAGTAGAGAGTAGCAGATCACTTCATAGAGTAGAGACATAGTAGCAGATCACTTTATAGAGTAGTAGCAGATCACTTTATAGAGTAGAGACGTAGTAGCAGATCACTTTATAGAGTAGAGACGTAGTAGCAGATCATCTGTAGTAGCAGATCACTTTATAGAGTAGAGACGTAGTAGCAGATCACTTCATAGAGTAGAGACGTAGTAGCAGATCACTTTATAGAGTAGAGACGTAGTAGCAGATCACTTTATAGAGTAGAGACATAGTAGCAGATCACTTTATAGAGTAGAGACATAGTAGCAGATCACTTTATAGAGTAGAGACGTAGTAGCAGATCACTTTATAGAGAAGTAGAGACGTAGTAGCAGATCACTTTATAGAGTAGAGACGTAGTAGCAGATCACTTTATAGAGTAGAGACGTAGTAGCAGATCACTTTATAGAGTAGAGACGAGTAGCAGATCACTTTATAGAGTAGAGATAGTAGCAGATCACTTTATAGAGTAGAGACATAGTAGCAGATCACTTTATAGAGTAGAGACGTAGTAGCAGATCACTTTAGAGTAGAGACGTAGTAGCAGATCACTTTATAGATAGAGACGTAGTAGCAGATCACTTTATAGAGTAGAGACGTAGTAGCAGATCACTTTATAGAGTAGAGACGTAGTAGCAGATCACTTTATAGAGTAGAGACATAGTAGCAGATCACTTTATAGAGTAGAGAGTAGAGATCACTTTATAGAGTAGAGACGTAGCAGATCACTTTATAGAGTAGAGACATAGTAGCAGATCACTTTATAGAGTAGAGACGTAGTAGCAGATCACTTTATAGAGTAGAGACGTAGTAGCAGATCACTTTATAGAGTAGAGACGTAGTAGCAGATCACTTTATAGAGTAGAGACGTAGTAGCAGATCACTTTATAGAGTAGAGACGTAGAGATCATAGTAGTAGCAGATCACTTTATAGAGTAGAGACGTAGTAGCAGATCACTTTAGTAGAGATCACTTTATAGAGTAGAGAGTAGTAGCAGATCACTTTATAGAGTAGAGACGTAGTAGCAGATCACTTTATAGAGTAGAGACATAGTAGCAGATCACTTTATAGAGTAGAGACGTAGAGAGTAGCAGATCACGTAGTAGCAGATCACTTTTTAGAGTAGAGACGTAGTAGCAGATCACTTTATAGAGTAGAGAGTAGAGACACTTTATAGAGTAGCAGATCACTTTATAGAGTAGAGAGAGACGTAGTAGCAGATCACTTTATAGAGTAGAGACGTAGTAGCAGATCACTTTATAGAGTAGAGACGTAGTAGCAGATCACTTTATAGAGTAGAGACGTAGTAGCAGATCACTTCATAGAGTAGAGACGTAGTAGCAGATCACTTTATATAGAGACATAGTATCAGATCACTTTATAGAGTAGAGACGTAGTAGCAGATCACTTTATAGAGTAGAGACGTAGCAGCAGATCACTTTATAGAGTAGAGACGTAGTAGCAGATCACTTTATAGAGTAGAGACGTAGCAGCAGATCACTTTATAGAGTAGAGACATAGTAGCAGATCACTTCATAGAGTAGTAGCAGATCACTTTATAGAGTAGAGAAGTAGCAGATCACTTTATAGAGTAGAGACATAGAGTAGCAGATCACTTTATAGAGTAGAGACGTAGTAGCAGATCACTTATAGAGTAGTTAGTAGCAGATCACTTTATAGAGTAGAGACGTAGTAGCAGATCACTTTATAGAGAGTAGAGACATAGTAGCAGATCACTTTATAGAGTAGAGACATAGTAGCAGATCACTTTATAGATAGAGACATAGTAGCAGATCACTTTATAGAGTAGAGTAGTAGCAGATCACTTTATAGAGTAGAGACGTAGTAGCAGATCACTTTATAGTAGCAGTAGAGACATAGTAGCAGATCACTTTATAGAGTAGAGATGTAGTAGCAGATCACTTTATAGAGTAGAGACATAGTAGCAGATCACTTTATAGAGTAGAGACGTAGTAGCAGATCACTTCATAGAGTAGAGAAGTAGCAGATCACTTTATAGAGTAGAGACGTAGAGCAGTAGCAGATCACTTTATAGAGTAGAGACGTAGTAGCAGATCACTTTATAGAGTAGAGAGAGTAGCAGATCACTTTATAGAGTAGAGACGTAGTAGCAGATCACTTTATAGAGTAGAGACGTAGTAGCAGATCACTTTATAGAGTAGAGACGTAGTAGCAGATCACTTCATAGAGTAGAGACATAGTAGCAGATCACTTTATAGAGTAGATAGAGACTTTATAGAGAGAGTAGACGTAGATCACTTAGATAGAGTAGAGACTTTATAGAGTAGAGACGTAGTAGCAGTAGCAGCAGATCACTTTATAGAGTAGAGACGTAGTAGCAGATCACTTTATAGAGTAGAGACGTAGTAGCAGATCACTTTATAGAGTAGAGACGTAGTAGCAGATCACTTTATAGAGTAGAGATAGAGATCACTTTATAGAGAGACGTAGTAGCAGATCACTTTATAGAGTAGAGACGTAGTAGCAGATCACTTTATAGAGTAGAGACGTAGTAGCAGATCACTTTATAGAGTAGAGACGTAGTAGCAGATCACTTTATAGAGTAGAGACGTAGTAGCAGATCACTTTATAGAGTAGAGACGTAGCAGATCAGTAGCAGATCACTTTATAGAGTAGAGAGAGACGTAGTAGCAGATCACTTTATAGAGTAGAGACGTAGCAGAGTAGCAGATCACTTATAGAGTAGAGACGTAGTAGCAGATCACTTTATAGAGTAGAGACGTAGTAGCAGATCACTTTATAGAGTAGAGACATAGAGCAGATCACTTTAGAGACGTAGAGTAGCAGATCACTTTATAGAGTAGAGACGTAGCAGAGATCACTTTATAGAGTAGAGACGTAGTAGCAGATCACTTTATAGAGTAGAGACGTAGTAGCAGATCACTTTATAGAGTAGAGACATAGTAGCAGATCACTTTATAGAGTAGAGACATAGTAGCAGATCACTTTATAGAGTAGAGACGTAGTAGCAGATCACTTTATAGAGTAGAGACGTAGTAGCAGATCACTTTATAGAGTAGAGACGTAGTAGCAGATCACTTTATAGAGTAGAGACAGATCACTTTATAGAGTAGAGAGTAGCAGATCACTTTATAGAGTAGAGACGAGTAGCAGATCACTTATAGAGTAGAGACGAGTAGCAGATCACTTTAGAGTAGAGACGTAGCAGCAGATCACTTTATAGAGTAGAGACATAGTAGCAGATCACTTTATAGAGTAGAGACAGTAGCAGATCACTTTATAGAGTAGAGACGTAGTAGCAGATCACTTATAGAGTAGAGACGTAGTAGCAGATCACTTTATAGATAGAGTAGAGACGTAGTAGCAGATCACTTTATAGAGTAGAGAGTAGCAGATCACTTTATAGAGTAGAGACGTAGTAGCAGATCACTTTATAGAGTAGAGACGTAGTAGCAGATCACTTTTATAGAGTAGAGACGTAGTAGCAGATCACTTTATAGAGTAGAGACGTAGTAGCAGATCACTTTATAGAGTAGAGACGTAGTATCAGACTTCACTAGCAGCAGATCATAGAGTAGAGACGTAGTAGCAGATCACTTTATAGAG